>NC_043021.1:17537769-17580269 GCF_006345805.1 Octopus sinensis | reverse complement strand
TATGAATCACGACTATAAGATACCCACTTTTGGTTACACTGCACCGCAAAATGTGGAAGTAGTTAGGAATCTAAATCGGAGTAGACAGACACACAACTTGACTTTTATATATAGAGATTTCCTCCTTGTCAACACACTCGACTCTTTTATAAGAACAATAGGATCCATGGAATCTGAGCATCACATCCCAGCAGAGTTTTATTAACTTAAAGTTAATCCAAACAAGAAAGCACAAAAAAAAAAACACAACAACGCGAGGACGTGGAACGAATATAGTATTATTGGACGCTCAGGAAAGAAGGAAAGAAGGAGGGTTTAACATTTCGAGCGGAGCTCTTTGTCGGAAACATAGGAGAAGGAAATATCCAGAGAAGGGAAGACAGAGGAAAACAATTATAGTATTATTGGACGCTCAGGAAAGAAGGAGGGTTTAACGTTTCGAGCGGAGCTCTTCGTCGGAAACATAGGAGAAGGAAAGATCCAGAGAAGGGAAGACAGGGAAAAAAAATCGCCAACGGTATACACGAGGTCACATTCTCCTCGTCCAGTGATGTTACACGCAGCTGGTGTTTCTTAGTAGAACTAGGCAGAAGTACACTATATAGTACCACTAAACAGGCGGTGAGCTGGCAGACACGTTGGCTCACCGGTCGAAATGCTTAGCGGTATTTTGTCTGCCGTTACGTTCTGAGTTCAAATTCCGCCGAGGTCGACTTTGCCTTTCATCCTTTCGGGGTCGATTAAATAAAGTACCAGTTTCGCACTGGGGTCGATGTAATCGACTTAATCCCTTTCTCTGTCCTTGTTTGTCCCCTCTATGTTTAGCCCCTTGTGGGCAATAAACAAAAAAATATATAGTACCACTAAACATTCCAACTGTTGTAGATTCTACTTTGCAACTAAACCCGTCTCACAAGAACCCGCTAACACACATTTCTGTTGACTGTTGATATTCCATATAAGTGGAATCGCCATAAGTCTTGGGAAATGGCCATGTTGACGACACGACACCTTAAACTTTCCTGTCAAACCACAGTTTCAAAGTACAGTTAATCCCTATTTTAATCTTAGTACCCTTCTTGTAATCGTATAACGGGTACAACGGAGGTATGGTCAAAGTTCTTAATTGCCTGGCTCTCTGATCTTGCAATTTGCTACCCACTCAGTTAACCTGAAGACCTGGAATTGCGGGCGATTTTGGTGTGCGGTCGATTATATGACTATGTACGGCGAGCTGGCAGAAACGTTAGCACGCCGGGCGAAATGCGTAGCCGTATTTCGTCTGCCGTTACATTCTGAGTTCAAATTCCGCCGAGGTCGACTTTGCCTATCATCCTTTCGGGGTCGATAAATAAAGTACCAGTTTCGCACTGGGGTCGATGCAATCGACTTAATCTCTTTGTCTGTCCTCCTTGTTTGTCCCCTCTGTGTTTAGTCCCTTGTGGGCAGTAAAGAAATAAAAGAAAATGTACACACACACACACGTACGTGAGTGCCCGCTCACACACAACGCTCTTATCCACAGTCGCTTCGTGAACAGGGCCTAAAATACAAGGGAGGTAAATACTGAAGACGCTGCATTCACCCAAGGGAGGTAACTACACTACGTTTTTACATATTTTTATTTTTTTAAAACGTATAATTCATTTTGCTTTCTTTATATCATCTCTGACTATTTCTTGTCTGTATATCTTGCTTTATTAAATTTCAGTTGTTAAATACCTAATTCTATGTAGTACAGTAAATTCTGCGTGGCTGTACGAACTGAGGTGGTGGGGAATCTTTCTCCAAAGGTGTAGCTGTGTGGTAAGTAGCTTGCTTACCAACCACATGGTTCCGGGTTCAGTCCTACTGTGTGGCACCTTCGGTAAGTGTCTTTTACTATAATCCCAGGCTGACCGAAGACTTGTGAGTGGATTTGGTAGTGGGAAACTGTAAGAAACCCGTCGTATATGTTTGTGTGTGTGTGTGTGTGTGTGCATATATGTTTGTGTGTATGTATATATATATGTATGTATATATCTCAGCGGAGATTGTGGCTCGTCGATTTTTGTTGTTGTCACTTAAAGCATGCAGAACCCATGCTCCATACTTCTGAACTGCTCCCATCGAGTGAAAATGCTTCTCTACAGCAGTGTGGGAGCATTCCATTTTCTCTGCCAGTTCCCTTGTTGTTTGATGAGACTTTTCATGCAAAAGTTGGTTTAATCACTCTTCATCGAACTCAACTGCACAGCCAGAATGAGGTGCGTCTTTGAGGTCAAAATTTCCAGTTTTGAACTTGGTATGCCAATCACGAGCAGTTCTTTCAGCTATGGCACCCGCTCCATACACAGCGCAAATGTCGTGAGTAGCTTTTGTGGCCTTAGAACCTTGATTAAAAGCAAAAAGGTGTCAAAAATGTTTGTTATTAAAGGAACGTAACATGTTGATGACAATGGAAGCTGAGTACATCAGGCAAGCTGAATTATTCCCAAACCCAAAACGATTGTTGAAACTCCATTTTAATGATCTGAAAATAATGGAGTTGTTTGTCCCCTCTAGTTCACCTGCCTTAATAATACTAATAATTTATGTACGTATATGTTTCTTTATTACCCACAAAGGGCTAAACATAGAGGGGACAAACAACTCCATTATTTTAATGATCTGAAAATAAACAAAAATTAACTAAAATTAACTAGAAAAAAAACAAAACAAAAAAGATTCCAAAATGATTCAAAAATAGAATTCTCGAAAAAAATAGATTCCAAAATTAAAAAAAAAAACAGCAGGAACTTTCTTTGCCAACCCAATATAAAAATGTCTGTTTATCCTTCTGTCACTGCTTGACAAAAGGTTAGCTTGTTTACATCCCTGTAACTTAGCAGTTTGACAAGAGATTGATAGAATCAGTACCAGGCTTAGCAAAAAATAAGTCCTGGGGTCAATTTGTTCCAACTAAAATTCTTCCAGGATTTTTAGTCGAAAGAATTGACCCCGGGACTTCTTTCCTTTATATACCTGTTTCTTATTCTATTAGTTTCCCTCTCTCTCACTCTCTTTGCCAAACTGCTAAGTTATGAGGATGTAAACACACCAACACCAGTTGTCAAGCAGTGGTGGGGGACAAAAAAAACACACACACACACGTGCGCGTATGCCAATCATACAAGACAGGCTTCTTTCAGTTTCTGCCTTGTAAATCCACTCACAAGGCCGGAGGCTATACAGTAGGGGACATATGCAAAAGGTGTCATACAGCAGGACTGAACCTAGAAACCAGTTGGGAAGTTTCTTGGAACAGTATTTCAAAGCACATAAAGCTATAATACAATGAAAAATATTGGGTTAAATATTGTTTTGGCTACAAAAAAGAAGGAAGGATGAAGGTTGCCTATGGGACATAAACCCTTCACCTCCTGAAAACACAGCAGATATTATGCTTACAAGAAATGGCAGTTATCCTTTTACTATCCAAATCGGGTTTTTACCCTGATATCTATACTAGGTGCATGGCCTAGTTGCACTCACAATTGCTGGATTGTAGGTTCGATTCTCCGAGTGGGTGCCTTGTTGTTCTTGAGCAAAACACTTCATTTGACATTGCTCCAATCCTTCCTCTCAGTCAGAGGGGAGTGTTGGCCTGCTTGCTTAGCCAGAAAGGGGTGAGGTGGGGTCATTTGAAGGGCTAAAACAATGCAAAAGCGCATTGTGACCAGTGATGTGTAACAACACCTGATAACCTGGTCGGTTATGTAATCTACACACTATTATAATTCATAGGTTTATTGCTTATTCAACCGTTATGAACAAATTATTTTACATTCTCTCAAAGTTTAGATATTCTGAGAATGTCAACAACATTGGTGCAGGAGTGGCTGTGTGGTAAGTAGCTTGCTAACAAACCACATGGTTCCAGGTTCAGTCCCACTGCTTGGCATTTGGGCAAGTGTCTTCTACTATAGACTCGGGCCGACCAAAGCCTTGTGAGTGGATTTGGTAGACGGAAACTGAAAGAAGCCTGTTGTATATATGTATATATATATATATATATGTGTGTGTGTATTTGTCCCCCTAGCATTGCTTGACAACCGATGCTGGTGTGTTTACGTCCCCGTCACTTAGCAGTTCGGCAAAAGAGACCGATAGAATAAGTACTGGGCTTACAAAGAATAAGTCCCGGGGTCGATTTGCTCGACTAAAGGCGGTGCTCCAGCATGGCCACACTCAAATGACTGAAACAAGTAAAAGAGTAACATAGAATTCTAATTTATATTCATAGTTAACCCTTGGGTTTTTAGACCCCCAACAGGATTTGATTAGGCATGGAGGGGGGGGGGTCATTAAGAAGTTTGTCTCACAACTGTTTTCATGTTCAATCCCACCCTGTTTCTGTTAGTTCACCTGCCTTAATAATACTAATAATTTATGTATGTATATGTTTCTTTATTACCCACAAGGGGCTAAACATAGAGGGGACAAACAGGGACAGACAAACGAATTAAGTCGATTACATCGACCCCCCCCCAGCGCGTAACTGGTACTTAATTTATCGACCCCGAAAGGATGAAAGGCAAAGTCGACCTCGGCGGAATTTGAACTCAGAACGTAACGGCAGACGAAATACGGCTACGCATTTCGCCCGGCGTGCTAACGGTTCTGCCAGCTCGCCGCCTAAATTTATGTATGTATAAATTTATGTATGTATAAACGCAGCTTTGCAAATAAACCAACATATTTTCTTTTAAATGAAATATGAAACTGCTTTCAAAATAGGTCATTGTGTCAAAAACTTTTTATTGATAAAATTGTAAATATTTAACTGTGTATAGTCTACACCAGTGGTTTTCAACCAGGGTTCCACCAGTACAGTCCAGGGGTTCCGCAAGAAGTTACAAAACTGCTAAAATCGGCAGTAATTTTTATTTCTCCTGTGCAGAAGACTATTAAATTATTGCACAGGGGGTTCCCCCGAACCAGTGGAATGTTTCCTTGGGGTTCCGCTCCAGCAAAAAGATTGAAAAGCACTGGTCTACACCCTCATGTATGTATGTATGTATATATAGATGGGTGTATAAACATAGTGTCTATACAAGTGTGATCAAATGCTCTGTTTGCTCTCTTCACTCTCAAGTTCCAAATGAGGGAATTCTTTTTTTAGCTTTCTCTTATAATCAAGTCGTCTCTTTTGGTGTTTCTTTGCCAACATACGCTGCTTTTCAAAATACAATCCAAAATAAGGAGTCAAGCCCTTCATGAAAGGGGTGTGCAGCATACGGTATCGCAGATTCATCCAAGATGGTACGGCATACTCTTTCACTTTGCGCCTGTATTTTAGTCCCAAGAAGTTGCGTACCATTCTGTACTGGGGTCTGCAAGATTTCCCTGTTTCCAAAAGGCTAACAGCATCATCTCTTTCTGCCACTATTTCTAGGATGTTCTGCATGCTTTCATCAATTTTAAACAATCGTTCTGGGTTTGGGAATAATTCAGCTTGCCTGATGTATTCAGCTTCCATTGTCATCAACATGTTACGTTCCTTTAATAAGATGTACCTGCAAAGAAAACAAAAACCAATGTATAGGAGGTTTGAAACCTTACAAAATCTGGTTCCCAATACTTCTTTCCTGCCCTTCCTTTCCTACAACCAGCAACAACAAACACACACTGTGTTGCACATTTTGATTAACCCTAACCCTAATATCCAACCATCCTCTCTCAACCCAGATGTGGCCCACCTGTCAGATTGCAACATGTTTACACATTGGGTACAGCAGTCAATTTGACAGCACTACGCATGCAGTACATTGAACTTCAGCACACTGTGGCACCTATTTACAGCTAGGTAGACTGCACTTGGGAAATATCAATGTGTTGGAGTGGGCTATGAGTGAACTGGTGGCCATGTAATTGGGATGTTATGCCTCTTACTATCACCTTGCCATGTAGTGCTGATACCCAGTTCTTTACTACCCACAAGGGGCTAAACATAGAGTGGACAAACAAGGACAGACAAACGGATTAAGTCGATTATACTGACACCAGTGCGTAACTGGTACTTAATTTATCGACCCTGAAAGGATGAAAAGCAAAGTCGACCTCGGCGGAATTTGAACTCAGAATGTAGCGGCAGACGAAATACCGCACAGCATTTCGCCCCCGGCATGCTAACGATTCTGCAAGCCCGTTGCCTGTAGTACTGACACCAACCACATGTGGGACAGTAACTCTTTACTGTCACCATTCCTAACAAACACACTACACTTCAAAAACAAAGCACAACTCAAGCTTCCAGTTTGTACAAATGCTAAACCTTGCAAACTGATATTTCATTAGAATCCCATGTCTACAAAACTGCGAACAGAATGACTTGGCTTCCTAAACTAATTCTTTAGTTTCAGTTGAATGGTGGCGCTGTGGAACTGACAGATACCCATCCCACTGACTGCCAACACCTCGCTTACACACAAACGCAAGGTCTTTTGTCTTTCAGACAATACTTAAAATGGTTTCTCATCATCATCATTTATTGTCCATACTCACATGGGTTGGACAATTTGACCAGAGCTGCACCAGGCTCCAACCTGATTTAGAATCATAGTTTCTATGGCTGGATGCCCTTCCTAATGTCAACCACTTCAGAGTGTGCTGGGTGCTTTGATGTGCCACTATGTGGAATTGGCATGTGTCCTTTTTACAGGGCACCAGCACAACTCTTGCTGGCCAATCCTCTTTAGCAGCAGGGGGAGCAGCCTTCCCCTATTGTTACCCTCACAGACAGCCTCCTCTCACACCCACCAATGATCACTATACCCAATCCTTCCAGCACAGAATGCCAACTCTTCAAAATCCACCCCCTGCTGCTTTTACTACAGACATTCCCTTGCCCCTCTTCCAAACATTAACCTCACAAGTTGCAGAGAAGGGAGTGTGGTCCCTTCTTCCACAAGCAAAATAAAAAAAAAACAAAAAAACTGAAATCTAATTGAGACAAAGAAAAAAAAAAGGAAAAATACTTCAAAATAGAAATGACAGAATTACTTTTGACCAGTAGATTTAAAGGTCAATTTAAACTGACCAGATCCAACCTCTCACACCTACTCTACAATGTCATTCTAAAAATAAACTTTCATCATCATCATCATCGTTTAACGTCCGCTTTCCATACTAGCATGGGTTGGATGGTTCAACTGGGGTCTGGGAAGCCAGGAGGCTCCAGTCTGATCTGGCAGTGTTTCTACAGCTGGATGCCCTTCCTCATGCCAACCACTCCGTGAGTGTAGTGGGTGCTTTTTATGTGCCACCGACACAGGTGCCAGACGAGGCTGGCGAACGGCCACGCTCGGATGGTGTTTTTTATGTGCCACCGACAGTCCACCCAGTTGTAAGTAGGTAGCACAATGTGGAACAGTCCACCCAGTTGTAAGTAGGTAGCACAATGTGGAACAGTCCACCCAGTTGTAAGTAGGTAGCACAATGTGGAACAGTCCACCCAGTTGTAAGTAGGTACCACAATGTGGGACAGTCCACCCAGCTGTAAGTAGGTACCACAATGTGGAACAGTCCACCCAGCTGTAAGTAGGTAGCACAATGTGGGACAGTCCACCCAGTTGTAAGTAGGTACCACAATGTGGAACAGTCCACCCAGTTGTAAGTAGGTAGCACAATGTGGGACAGTCCACCCAGCTGTAAGTAGGTACCACAATGTGGAACAGTCCACCCAGTTGTAAGTAGGTACCACAATGTGGAACAGTCCACCCAGTTGTAAGTAGGTACCACAATGTGGGACAGTCCACCCAGCTGTAAGTAGGTACCACAATGTGGAACAGTCCACCCAGCTGTAGGTAGGTACCACAATGTGGAACAGTCCACCCAGCTGTAAGTAGGTACCACAATGTGGAACAGTCCACCCAGCTGTAAGTAGGTACCACAATGTGGAACAGTCCACCCAGCTGTAAGTAGGTAGCACAATGTGGAACAGTCCACCCAGTTGTAAGTAGGTACCACAATGTGGAACAGTCCACCCAGCTGTAGGTAGGTACCACAATGTGGAACAGTCCACCCAGCTGTAAGTAGGTACCACAATGTGGGACAGTCCACCCAGCTGTAAGTAGGTACCACAATGTGGAACAGTCCACCCAGTTGTAAGTAGGTACTACAATGTGGTAGAGTTCACTGTACTTTGTCTGTGAGCAAGACATTTAACTCTTTGCAGTGGAGTCTACTTAGCTGTAAATAGATGCCACCGTGTGGCCCAGTTCACTGTACTGTTCTGCATGGTGCAGGCAAAAACTGTCAAACAGACTGTGAGACCCAGTTTGTAAACGTATCACAATCTGACAGGTGGGCCACATCTGGGTTGAGAGAGAGAGAGAGAGAGAGAATGGTTGGATGTTAAAGGCTTTAATCAAAATGTAAAAGGTGTGTGTGTGTGTGTGTGTGTGTAGTTGTAGCAGAGGAAGCAGCAAGGAAGACCCAGGAAGAAGTGTTGAGGCCGGATTTCAAGATTTTGGGCCTCACAGTAGTGGTAGTGTGTATGGCACACCTATCAAACCCACAACAGTGTGGCTATTAAAGCTTTAATGAAGAAATACATATACTTTTTTACTTGTTTCAGTCATTTGACTGCGGCCATGCTGGAGCACTGCTTTTAATCGAGCAACTCGACCCCGGGACTTATTCTATCGGTCTCTTTTGACGAACCGCTAAGTAATGGGGACATAAACACACTAGCATCGGTTGTCAAGCAATGCTAGGGGGACAAACACACACATGCATACATATATGTATATATATATATGACGGGCTTCTTTCAGTTTCCGTCTACCAAATCCACTCACAAGGCATTGGTCGGCCCGAGGCTATAGTAGAAGACACCTGCCCAAGGTGCCACGCAGTGAGGACTGAACCCGGAACCATGTGGTTGGTAAACAAGCTACTTACCACACAGCCACTCCTGCGCCTATATACATCCTTAATTTATTTATGTGTTAAGATGCATGGCTTCATAGGGAATTCGGTTCATGGTCGTAAGGTTGTGAGTTCAATTCCCAGCAGTGCTTTGTGTCCTTGGGCAAGACACTTTATTTCTCATTGCTCCATTCCACTCAGCTGGCATAAATGAGTAGTACCTGTAATTCAAAGGGGGCCAGCCTTGTCCCACTCTGTATCTCACTGAATCTCTATGAGAAATAAATTAAAGGTATGTGTGTCTGTGGAGATTCAGCCACATGCATGTTAATTCTACCAGCAGGCTGTTCCGTTGATTGGATCAGGTGGGAACCCTCATTTTCGTAACCGATGGAGAGCCAGGTCATGTATGTGTAAATATCACTGGAGGTAGGTACATGTGTATTTCTGCATGGATGTGAGGGATACCACACTAAACCTACATGTCTCAGTGTACCAGTGTGTGTGTGTTTCTACATGAATGTGAACATAAAGGTGTCATTAAACCTGTATGCTTTGGTGTAGCATTCTCTGTGTGTGTGCGTGTCCCCGTCTGCAAGTCACCCTAAGTATTAGTATTAACCCAATAGCATTTAAACTGACCATATCTGGACCAAATATTCTACACTAGCACTATGACCCAGCAACGCCGGGTCATAGTGCTAGTGCATGCATATACAGCTGCGTGCGTGCGCACATACACGTGAGTACTGTCCAGATCTCCCACCAATCACATACAGCTAGCTGGCATTCAATTGGCGTGTCAAGTTTTGGGCATTTTGATTGGGTTTTGGATAGAAAATTCACAAAAAAGTCACTTCTATTGATTTTTTAATGGCTTTGCGGGGTGACTGGGGAAATGTAAAGATGTGCACGACCACCCTTGGACGGTTTTGAATGACCATAGAAAGTGCGAGCTCTCTAACTGAAAAATTGTGGATTTGTATAAAGGATACACACACACAGACATTTTGCTGTTTATATATATAGAGATGCTTTACATTCAAACTGACCAGATCCAGCCTCTCACACCTACCCAACAATGTCATTCTCTAACTAAATAATCACATCATTGAAATCTCAAAAGCTACAAGACAACAGATAATTCAAAACAATGTGAATAAATAAGAATTACAGAATTTGAAAGAAAAATCTGAATGGCTAAAGAGTTAATCCTAGATTATCCCAGCAATGTTCGTTCTGGGAAGCTTTTACAGTCAAAGTCTTCAGAGAGAATCAAGAACTTACCATAATTTGTGCAAGTCTTCATTGCTTTTCAGTCTCAATTCTGCCAGGTGCCACGGACGTCCTGGAATACAAGAACCAAAGTCAGCATTCTAACTTCATTGCAAAATTTATTTTATTCTTTAGAATAAATCTAAGGTGAGATGGATGAAGGTCACAACGAAGGTAGCTTGGTGGTGATGGATGATGGGGCTTTGAATATTATCTGCTGCCAACAACTGGGGTGGATGGTCAGTGGTGGTGAATGATGGCAGTTCACCCTCAGTATTACCAGGTTATTTTTTTCTTATAAACAATATCTACTGATGAGGATGTGTCATAGTCTGACCACACCTATATTTGCTGATGAAGGAAAGTGATGGTGGGAGGAGTTATCGACAGACCACACCTACATTTGCTAGTAAAGGAGTCTCCTTGTTGAGAGAAAGGTAAGGTAAAGAGGGAGAAAGATGTTGGGAGGAGCCACAAAAATCACCAAACCTCCATTTACAGATAATGGTGGTGGTGGTGATGATGATGATGCACGGGCCACAAACCCTGGTTGAAGATCTAAATCAATCAATGAGGTCAGGAATTATTACTTTGGCCAATTAAAGAATATAAAATTTTTCCAAAAATGTTTTATTAAATTCCAATTTATTTCTAACTAGCAGTATCGCCCGGCGTTGCTCGGGTTTGTAAGGGAAATAACTATATAAGCATTTTTAGAGAGTTACTCCCCTTATAGATGCCAATTCGGGCTTTCTTAGCCATTTCTGTTTTGGTGTCTTCAAGCCATGAAGTCGTTGTTCTAAAAGAACGCTGGTCTCCTTGACAACGCTTTACGACGTTGATTTCCTTACAGCTTCACGAGGGAGGGAAGAAGGGGGAGAAGCAAACAGGTGCAGGTGTGACCATGGACGCCAACTCCGCCGCCATCGACACACGAAAAATTATGCATTAAAATGGAATAAAAAATGATGTTAAATTATTTTTAAAATCGTAGACTCATCATACACGCGCGCTAATAGCCAGACGGACTCGACATGAATCACGACTATAAGATACCCGAATTTGGTTAAACTGCACCGCAAAATGTGGGAGGAGTTAGGAATCTAAATCGAAGGGGACAGACACTCACACAACTACAGTTGTGTGATATATAGATTTAGAGTAAAAAAAAAAAAAAAAAAAGACTCACCAGTTGAGATGGTTTCTTTCCCCCAGTTCTTTTTGTCATCAAAGAATTCCATGAGATCGGAACATGGTGGAGTTGTGTGCAGAGATCGAACGGAAAGGCTGTGCTGACAGTTTCTGTGGAGAAAAAAAAGACAAAACATTTAACTTTAACATTTCTGTTACCAACCCGGCTCTGGCTCTGTTGTACAAATGTCTTGTTTTCTTAAGGTTTCAATTAAAATCTTCCACCAAACCTTAGTCACAATTTATGTTCCTAATACAAGCTTAATGATAACTAAGTTATTTTACAAAATTCTTTGTTATATTTAAAATTAATTGAAAGAAGCACAGAGCATCTCAACAGAAATATGGTAACAAAAGGGCTAAAATATATAACAGAGAAACAATTCTAACCCTTTTGATACCAACCTGGCAGAAACCAGCTCTGGCTCTGTAGTACAAATGTCTTGTTTTCATAAGTTTTGAATTAAAATCTTCCACCAAACCTTAGTCACAATTTATGTTCCTAACACTAGCTGAATGATACCAAAGTTATTTTACTAAATTCTTTGTTTTATTTAAAAGTAATTGAAAGAAACACAGAGCATCTCAAAAGAAATATGGTAACAAAAGGGTTAAAATATATAATAGAGAAACAATTCTTCACCCTTTCATTATCAACCCAGCTGAAACTGGCTCTGTAGTACAAATGTCTTGTTTTCATAAGTTTTAAATTAAAATCTTCCACCAAACCTTAGTCACAATTTATGTTCCTAATACAAGCTTAATGATAACTAAGTTATTTTACTAAATTCTTTGTTATATTTAACCCTTTAGTGTTCAAATTAATATGTCAGAAGTAATCCTTATTCATTTACATTTAAAAAATTAATCTGGTATTATCTTGTAGCTTCAAGATTTGAAAGATGTAACTGTTTATTTTTAGAATTACATTGCAGGGTAGGTGTGAGATACTGGTTCTAGCCAGTTTGAGCATAAAATGAGTAGAATATTTGGGCCAGATATAGCTGGTTTAAACACTAAAGGGTTAAAGTAATTGAAAGAAACACAGAACATCTCAAAATAAATACAGTAACGAAAGGGTTAAGCTGTTCAAATTAGGGAAATGAAATAAATCTAATAATATTGATGACTGTTTCTGAATTAGGTACAAAAGGTCAGCAATTTTGAAAGGAAGGAGTTAGCTGGTTATACTGACCCCCTAGAACAGTGGTTTTTTAACCAGGGTTCCGCCAGTACAGTCCAGGGGTTCCGTGAGAAGTTACAAAACTGCTAAAATCGGCAGTAATTTTTAATTTTCCTATGCAGAATCGTTAGCATGCCGGGCGCAATGCTTGCAGTATTTCGTCTGCCATTACGTTCTGAGTTCAAATTCCGCCAAGGTCGACTTTGCCTTTCATCCTTTTGGGGTCGATAAGTTAAGTACCAGTTACGCACTGGGGTCGATGTAATCGACCTAATCCCTTTGTCTGTCCTTGTTTGTCCCCTCTATGTTTAGCCCCTTGTGGGCAATAAAGAATTGAGATATGCGTGCATAAGACTATTAAATTATTGCACAGGGGTTCCCCGAGCCAGTGAAATGTTTCCTTGGGATTCCGCTCCAGCAAAAAGTTTGAAAAGCACTGCCCTAGAAGGATAAAAAGCAAAGCTGACCCCAGCAGGGTTTGAACACAAAACTGAGCGGGAACAGATGTTGGAAAGCATTTCTTCTTTGTTTGATAGATAATGTTAATTGTTAATTTGATGCTCTATAATAATTTCTTGCAAAAAAAAAAAAAACAAAAAAAAAAGCCTGAAATTTGAGGGGAGGGGGTTTAGTCAATTACATTGACTCCAGAATTTGATCAGTCATCTGTTTTATAGAATTGGAAGAATGAAAAGCAAGGTTGACCCTGAAAGGTAAAATCGACCTTGGTGGAATTTGAACTCGGATTTAAACTTAGAACATAGAAATCCAGAACAAATACCCCATGACACTGTAAGAATTCTATCAGCCTGCCATCTTTGGAGCATTAGGTTCTATAAAAAAAAAAATGGAAAGGAACACAGAAGCAGAGTTCACAACACTTCACACTGCCTCCCCCACAAAATAGCTCATCTTGGAACAGCCCACGTCTTGTGCAAGATTCAGTAGAATGCCTTAAATAGAACCATCTTTACACACACCAGACTCCAAATCCTTTCTATTATAGGCACAAGGCCTGAGATTTGAGGGGAGGAGAATAGTTGATTACATTGACCCCAGTACATGACTGGTACTTAATTTATCAACCCTGAAAGGTAAAATCGACCTTGGTGGAATTTGAACTGGGATTTTTTTATATCCCTTCATCGGAGACGGTGTGAGAAAATGGTTAAGCAATAGTTAATTTAGATAAGATATGAAATAGAGAATTGAAGAAGTATTCCAGAAGTATTTAAAATTGGTCATTCCAAGTATAGAGTTTGTACACAGTGCTGTTGAATCTAGGGTTTATTTAAAGTCCATAGCACTTACTCAGCATTATCTGACACCTTTGGGTCTTATTGACACTATTACCTCTCATAACCTCTCTCTCTCTCTATATATATATATAACGGGAAGGTTTACGAAAATAAACAAAAGACGAAGGCAGGTGGAGTACAAACAAACAATTGTATTAGTATAGCGCTCAGGAATATAAATAAAACAAGTCTTTTATGATTTGAGCCTACGCTCTTCGACAGAAAGATACACAGAAAAGAAACAAGGAAAGAAAAAAATTGTGTGTAGGGGCTAACGATCCAACATGGCGTTCTGATTTCAGGAGAAGTCAGAGATCGGAGGTCAAACGTTAGAGGGATAGATATATATATGATGGGCTTCTTTCAGTTTCCGTCTACCAAATCCATTCACAAGTCTTATTCACGCTTCTCAACTCCTGACATGCACCATTTCCTCTTTATGACTTCGGCACCCGTTTGTTACTCTTCTCAGGCGACTTGTGGTACATCTTCGCACTTTGTACAATAAGCTCATTATTATTATTCTCTTTTACTTGTTTCAGTCATTTGACTGTGGCCATGCTGGAGCACCGCCTTTAATCGAGCAAATCGACGCCGGAACTATTCTTTTGTAAGCCTAGTATTTATTCTATCGGTCTCTTTTGCCAAACTGCTAAGTAATGGAGACGTAAACACACCAGCATCAGTTGTCAAGCAATACTAGGGGGACAAACACAGACACACATATATATATATACATACATATATACGACGGGCTTCTTTCAGTTTCCGTCTACCAAATTCACTCACAAGGCTTTGGTCGGCCCGAGGCTATAGTAGAAGACACTTGCCCAAGGTGCCACGCAGTTGGACTGAACCCGGAACCATGTGGTTGGTAAACAACCTACTTACCACACAGCCACTCCTGCGCCTATTATTATTGTTATTATTATTACTGCATGGCGAGCTGGCAGAATCGTTAGAGCGCCGGGCAAAATGCTTAGCGGTATTTCGTCTGTTGCTACCTTCTGAGTTAAAATTCTTCCCAGGTCGACGTTGCCTTTCATCCTTTCCGGGTCAATAAATTAAATACCAGTAAAACACTGAGGTCGATGCCATCAGCTAGTCCCCTCCCCCCAAATTTCAGGCCTTGTGCCTATAGTAGAAAGGATCATTACTGTACTCTCACACACATTATATATATACTCTTTTACTTGTTTCAGTCATTTGATTGCGGCCATGCTGGAGCACCGCCTTTAGTCGAGCAAATAAACCCTAGGACTTATTCTTTGTAAGCCCAGTACTTATTCTATCGGTCTCTTTTGCCGAACCGCTAAGTTACGGGGACGTAAGCACACCAGCATCGGTTGTCAAGCGATGTTGGGGGGACAAACACATGCACAAACACACACATATATATATATATATATATATATATATATATACATATATACGACAGGCTTCCTTCAGTTTCCGTCTACCAAATCCACTCGGCCCGAGGCTATAGTAGAAAACACTTGTCCAAGGTGCCATGCAGTGGGACTGAACCCGGAACCATGTGGTTGGTAAGCAAGCTACTTACCACACAGCCACTCCTGCGCCTATATATATTTTATTTATATATATATATATATAGCTAATAAAAAGACATAACATATAATGGTACTACTTAAGAAGTGGTCCCAGTGCGCGCACTCGCGTATCCGCGCTAGCTAGTCATGACTAGTCGATCCTACGACTATCTAGTAAAAGTAAATAAAACACAAAATAAATAATTTTTTAAAAGAAAGTAAATAAAGGCGCTGGAGTGGCTGCATGGTAAGTAGCTTGCTTACCAACCACATGGTTCCGGGTTCAGTCCCACTGCGTGGCATCTTGGGCAAGTGTCTTCTACTATAGCCTCAGGCCGACCAATGCCTTGTGAGTGGATTTGGTAGGCGGAAACTGAAAGAAGCCTGTCGTGTATATGTATATGTATATATACATATATATGTGTGTGTGTGTGTCTGTGTTTGTCCCCCTAGCATTGCTTGACAACCGATGCTGGTGTGTTTACGTCCCCGATAGAAAGAGACCGATAGAATAAGTACTGGGCTTACAAAGAATATTTGCTCGACTAAAGGCGGTGCTCCAGCATGGCCGCAGTCAAATGACTGAAAAGAGTAAAAGAGTGTAAAGAGTAAAACACAAAAACACGAAGTAAATTTTTTTTAACAAAGTAAATAAAACAAAAACACAAAGTAAGTCACGACTAGCTAGCGCGGATGCGTGAGTATGCGAGTGCGCGCACCGGGACCACTCTTCTTAAGTAGTACCGTTATTATTATTAATACTGCATGGCGAGCTGGCAGAATCGTTAGCACGCCGGGCAAAATGCTTTGCGGCATTTCATCTGTTGCTACCTTCTGAGTTCAAATTCTTCCCAGGTCGACGTTGCTTTTCATCCTTTCCGGGTGGATAAGTTAAATACCAGTGAAACACTGGGGTCGATATCATCAGCTAGTCCCCTCCCAACAAATTTCAGGCCTTGTGCCTATAGTAGAAAGGGTTATTATTATTGCAATCACACACACACGCACATTATATATATATATAGTTAATAAAAAGGCATGACATATAACAAGGCTTGGGTTTTGTGGGTTGCGAAATATTAGGTAACTCTATATAAAATGTTGTAATATATATATATATATATATTTATATATACCGGAGTAAACACATAAATGTCAAACAAGGTGGAAAAAAGAGTACTCAAATACCAGTGGTAGAGTAATATGCTTTATTTAAAGCAACAGAAAATTCAACAAAACCTGTTACTCTGAGTTTCCCGTTGCCGTTCATCGGACAGTTTTTTCAAGCAAAAACTGTCCGACGAACGGCAACGTGAAACTCAGAGTAACAGGTTTTTGTTGAATTTTCTGCTGCTTTAAATAAAGTATATATATATATGTATATATATATAAAATTAATTGAGGGTAGAAATCAATATTTATCAATTAAAACCAGTGCTCTAGCATATTAAAAAAAGAATCCGAAGATTAAATATTTATATATACCAATTAAGGACTGAACACGAAAAGTGGACAGTCAACATGCTAGATATAGACGTCAAATCGCCATTCTCCAAAAGATTATGTTCTCAAATCAAACTCATCACATATTTGACGTCTATATCTAGCATGTTGACTGTCCACTTTTCGTGTTCAGTCCTTAATTGGTTGTCTATATATATATATATATATATATATATATATATATGAAAAAACAAGTCAAAAATAGAAAATGCTAAAATAATTTTATAGTGAATCTTTCAGTACCGGTTTCGGTCATTTTGAGACCTTTTCAACTGTAACGATTAAATAATTAAATTTAGAAAAATTAGAAGAAAAGTTTTTTTAAGGGAATATTTCTATAGTAGTGTTCAGATATAAGTGGCATTCTGCCTTTCTCTGACTCCCTTGTTTGCACTGTGTGTTCGAGGTCGTTGTGTATATATATATATATATAAACTTAGATATGTTTCGACCAAAGATTGGTCCAGGCCATGTCTAACTTAATAGCTATATATTATATATTAATATATATATATAATATTATATATATTATATATATAACACAGGTATACAGGATAGATAAAATTACAAAATATAATTCCCAAAATCTTACTCACGAGGTTCGTTGAACAGAGATTTGTGTTTGATGCGAAGAATAAAGAGTTGTTGTGCTGCTGTTAAATGTACGCAGCTCTTCTGAGCTTTTGCAACATGTCTGTGATGAAGTAAGGGACAGTGTTCTAATCTGTAAAGTGACCTGCTGTAAATGGCGGGGGAAGATACAACGGGAGAACATCTTCGTGGGGTCAACCTTGATACAAGGACGACCAGACGGAGGAACACCACTCTCCATGTAGAGGTGAATCAGGGACGATAACTACCGCTAAACGGTAATCAGAATTATCTCCCTTAATGAACCACACCGGTGCTAAGATCTCAAGTTACCTCCTCAATTTAAGTGACCACTTTGAAATCTAAAACCGATTTCAAATTACAGCCCTGTAGTGTATTGAACCCGATTTCAGATTACACCTTCACTGTCCACAGTGGCACCTTGGGCAAGTGTCTTCTACTATAGCCTCAGGCCGACCAAAGCCTTGTGAGTGGATTTGGTAGACGGAAACTGAAAGAAGCCCGTCGTATATATATATATATATATATATATATATATTATAGAATATACCTGTGTGATATATATATATATACATATATATATACCTGTGTGATATATATGATATATACAATATATATATATATACATATATATATATATATTATATATACATATACATATATATATACTATATTATATATATATACTACATATCATATATATAATATACACTATATATATATATATACATATACATATATATATATACTATATATATATATATATACATATATATATATATATACATATATATATATATATATATTATATACATATATATATATATATATATATATATAAGATATATATCTATTATATATATTACATATATATATATATCTATATATATTATATATATATATGTGTGTGTGTGTTTGTCCCCAACATCGCTTGACAACCGATGCTGGTGTGTTTACGCCCCCGTACTTAGCGGTTCGGCAAAAAAGAGAACGATAGAATAAGTACTGGGCTTACCAAGAATAAGTCCCGGGGTCGATTTGCTCGACTAAAAGGCATGGCCGCAGTCAAATGATTGAAGCAAGTAAAAGAGTAAAAGAGAGTAAGAGTATGTAGCCTTTCATTGGCATCGTTGGGGTACCCAGGAAGGGTGAACTGCATCAGGTTACTCTTCAAGAGACAGTGACAGGACAGGAAGGTTTTATGCAAAATACAAACTAATCTTTTAATGTATTTCATGAAACAACATTTAAATTCTTCAAATTCCGATTTATTTTTTTAAACGAATTTTCACCTTAAACACGTGAAGCTATGTAAATGAAAATGGATGGAAGCACTCCGTCGGTTACGACGACGAGGGTTCCGGTTGATCCGAATCAACGGAACAGCCTGCTTGTGAAATTAACGTGTAAGTGGCTGAGCACTCCACAGACACGTGTACCCTTAACGTAGTTCTCGGGGATATTCAGCGTGACACAGAGAGTGACAAGGCCGGCCCTTTGAAATACAGGTACAACAGAAAGAGGAAGTAAGAGTGAGAGAAAGTTGTGGTGAAAGAGTACAGCAGGGATCACTACCATCCCCTGCCGGAGCCTCGTGGAACTTATAGGTGTTTTCGCTCAATAAACACTCACAACGCCCGGTCTGGGAATCGAAACCGCGATCCTATGACCGCGAGTCCGCTGCCCTAACCACTGGGCCATTGCGCCTCCACATGTAAATGAAAAGGTGTATAAGCCCAGTACTTATTCTATCGGTCTCTTTTGCCGAACCGCTAAGTGACGGGGACATAAACACACCAACATCGGTTGTCAAGCAATGCTAGGGGGACAAACACAGACACAGACACACACACACACACACATATATATATATACGACGGACTTCTTTCAGTTTCCATCTACCAAATCCACTCACAAGGCTTTGGTTGGCCCGAGGCTATAGTAGAAGACACTTGCCCAAGGTGCCACGCAGTGGGACTGAACCCGGAACCATGTGGTTGGTAAGCAAGCTACTTACCACACAGCCACTCCTGCGCTTATAATGATTTCAAAGTTGGTACAAGGCCAGTAATTTTTGGGGTGGGACGAAGTCGATTACATCAACAGCAATGTTCAACTGGTCCTTATTTAATCGACCCCGAAAGGATTCAAGTCAAAGTCGACCTCCGCTGAATTTGGACCCAGAACGTACAGACAGACGAAATGCCGCTAAGCGTTTTGCCCGGCGGGTTAACGGTTCTGACAGCTTGTTGCCTTTACGATATTGTAATTTCAAGATTTGGTTTTAGTTGTGTTAGTAGTTTACGTCACTGTTGTTGCCTTTTATTACGAGTAATCTTTCGTTTTATGAACCAGAAAGTGAAACTAGCGAACTCGGCAAAAATCGTCATTTGTCCCGGACACTCGAAAGTAAAACGAAAGGCAACTGTTTGTTTTTTTTTAAACTAAAAAGAGTTTACTTCAGAAAATAAATGAAGAAACACACACACACACACACACACACAGAGCACGCACACACACACACACACACACACACACACAGGCGCGCACGCGCACGCACACACAGAAGTGGCCTGAAATATCGCGAAGCTTTCTGCTTAACGTTCTGAAGGTTATGCTGTTTCATCCACACACACACCTGTGTCTTGGGAGGGTCATTGTGCCAATAATAATAAACACGCGCACTGTTCATTTCTATTGGTGTTAATGGCTCTCCTAAGACACAAGAATATTTGTTTGAACATATATATATATATATATATATGTATATTTTAAAATTACACATTTTTTTTGACTTTCGTAAATTAAAAGTAAATTCGCCGCAGAAGGAATTTGAACGTCAGGTGGTGGAATGCGTAAACATGATGTATTCTTTTCTACTCTAGGCACAAGGCAAGAAATTTTGGGTGAGGTCCGGGGGGGGGGTCCAATCGATTCCCAAGCGATTAGATCGACCCCAGTACGTAACTGGTACTTAATTTGTCGACCTCGGCGGGATTTGAGTTCAGTAAACATAATATAGTATAACCTTAAAATATCATTAAGGTTGATGTTTAATGAATGTCGATGAATTTTAATAATCCTTTCTGCCGGAAAGTTTGGGATGCGGGGCAAATCGATTTTATCGATCAACTGGTATTTAATTTATTTATACGGAAAAGATGAACGGTAAATTCTACCTCTGCAGTATTTGAACTCAGAACGTCAAGCACGAAAAAAAAAAAGAAACAAAGAAACAAAGAAAAAGGCCGTTAAGTAGTCTGTCCGGCTTGCTAACGATTCTGTCAGCTCGTCTCGTAAGTGATAACGCATGTCAAATACGAAACCGGATGTGACAAACAGCTGATGGCACTACTACATAATACAGAATATATATTTTATACAATGCAGTATATATATGTAAATCGAGTGTTTTCTAAATTTCAATGGTCAGAACTATTTATAATGGTGTTGGTGACCATAATACATGATAAGATCTAGATTTATTTAAGACAATAATTACTGAATTTGCTAAATGTATTCTGCGAAATCACTATAGGATTGTAGCAGCTACAGAGATATATATTTGTTGGGTAGCGTTTAAAATTTAAGACCATGCTTTTAAGGATCATTTCTTAAGTATGTGTCGCAACGGTATCCGATTCCTTTGATCGGTCAACAACATCACGATGATGCGAGATCGTATTGAGTCCTGAGCGTGAAGCAGGATCTCCTCTATCGTTCGTTACTCCGCCTTCAACGAACGTGAGGAATCCATTGAAGATCGTTCTTGAGAGGTTTAATAACTTCTTAAAGAGGGACTCGATACTTTCTGAGTGATGTTATTTTTTACTAAACTAATAACAGATTATGTTTTTCATATGACAGATAGTACGGGCTTTGTAAATATCGATTCTAAATACTGTCCATCCATTCGGGTACGCTCTGTCTCGATCCGAAACGAATGAAAGGGGGACAAGATTACGTCGTTCACGATGAAAGGCATGGTCGAACTCGACGGAATTTGTAGTTTTTTTTTTTTTTTTTTTGATGGGGGTGGGAACCCAAGACTGGCTACTTGCGTTCTGAGTTCGAATCCTTGAATGCTAAGACTTATGAAGAAGCAAAATCGAAAAATAAAAAAAACTAATTCATATTGAGAACTGAATGGGGAGGGGAGAAAAAAGTCAAGGGGGCACACGGACACAAACACTCACACACACACGAACACAGATACAAATGAACACTCACACAGACACAAACATACTCCCGCATATACACACACGCAGAGACGGACACAACCATACACACTCACACAGGCTCAAACACACACACTTGCAATACATACACACGTAAGCCCATGCACACATAGACACAGGGACGCACACACAGTCAAACACAAACACACACACGGACACACACGCACACACACTCACGCGCACACAAAATCCATGTGCTATAGTAGTAGTCACTTATAAAGGGAGAGAATAACATTGTAATTATCTCCCTTGCATAAGTAAACGCTATTTTAACTTGTTTCCATGGAAAGTAGATTTTACCTGCTATATTAACAGATATTTAACACTGCTCTCTCCGTCTCCCTCTCCATCTATCTGTCCCTCCCACTCTCTCTACTATATATATTTATCCTTCTGCATATATATATATATATTATATATATATTATAATATATATATATATATATATATATATATATATATATATCTGAGTAGTTGAATGAATTATCTTATTAGGGATATTCGAAAGATAACCGATACCTGTGTAGAAAATTTGACATCAGAAAGAACACGGTTGAAGCTACGTCCCTCGGGCATAGACTACGTGTCTTCGTGCGGAAATTTGTATGTTTATTTTAAAATTATAAGTATATGAAAGAATGGAGTTGAACGGCTAGTTAACAAATATCCTTTATTCTCGACATATGTTTCGAAGGCTGCATATTCCTAATTCCGAAGGAATAAGGAGTACATTATGCAGATTTCTCATCAGGAAAATCAAGGAACTTATGTCGACATCAAAATGCACAAAAAACTTTTAGCTGACCGCTCTCAAGGAGCCCATGGCGATAATGAGTGTCTCTTTATAAGGAGTGAGGTCAGAGTGGCTGAATGTAGAAGAATCTAGAAGGTTCTAAAGGTTCAAGGGTTCAAACGAAGTAGGAGGAAGGAGGCATAAGAATAGTAAGGTGAGAGAGTGCAGGTCAAAAGAATGGTGGGTTTAAATGATTTCTTTTATGAATGAGTGGCTGTGTGTGTGACTGTATATAACTGTCTTAATGTGTGTATGTGTGTGTCTGAATGCGTGATTGTGTTTGTGGATGGGTAGATGTCAGAAAACCGACAGCTGTGAGGTGAGAGGTCTGTGTCTGTGTGCTCGATTATGTTTACTGTAGAGAAAGGAAAGTAGATAGCGAAAGGGAGAAAGAATCGGGCGAGGTGAGAGGCAACGCAAGAATGGATAGTAGTATTTGGGAATATAAGAAAATCTTTTTGACTATTGGGGTGAAATATAGCAAAAATATTTTTTGGAAATCGAGGGGTTATCTATATTAGTCACTATTTATATGAGTGAAAGGTGTGTCTTTTCCAGTGTAAACACCTGTAGGATCTTTCGACGATTGTGTTTATTAAAGGGACTTTGGCGAACAAAATATGAAAAAGTTCGGAATTACAGATGCCACAAAATTTTCTGCCTTTATCAAACGGGAAGGACACCGACAAAATGGATCATTCGAGCTTGAACGTAGTGTTATTGTTCTTCAGACGCCAGACTAATTTGCTTAGCCCCGTGCTGTGTTGCTTTCTCTTATCTCTGAAAGTGAAATAATAGTTTGAGACCCTTTAGGCTAATTTAGAAGAGGTTGCGCCAATGTAGAAGTAGACATCGGTTCCTTGAGAGCGGTCAGCTAAAAGTTTTTTGTGCATTTTGATGTCGACATAAGTTCCTTGATTTTCCTGATGAGAAATCTGCATAATGTACTCCTTATTCCTTCGGAATTAGGAATATGCAGCCTTCGAAACATATGTCGAGAATAAAGGATATTTGTTAACTAGCCGTTCAACTCCATTCTTTCATATACTTATAATTTTAAAATAAACATACAAATTTCCGCACGAAGACACGTAGTCTATGCCCGAGGGACGTAGCTTCAACCGTGTTCTTTCTGATGTGAATTTTCTACCCAGGTATCGGTTATCTTTCGAATTATCCCTAATAAGATAATTCATTCAACTACTCAGATATATATATATATATATATATATATATATGCAGAAGGATAAATATATATATGTAGAGAGAGTGGGGAGGGACAGATAGATAGAGAGGAGACGGAGAGAGCATGTTAAATATCTGTTAATATAGCAGGTAAAATCTACTTTCCATGGAAACAAGTTAATAGCGTTTACTTATGCAGGGAGATAATTACAATGTTATTCTCTCCCTTTATAAGTGACTACTACTATAGCACATGGATTTTGTGTGCGCGTGAGTGTGTGTGTTTGTGTTTGACTGTGTGTGCGTCCCTGTGTCTATGTGTGCATGGGCTTACGTGTGTATGTATTGCAAGTGTGTGTGTTTGAGCCTGTGTGAGTGTGTATGGTTGTGTCCGTCTCTGCGTGTGTGTATATGCGGGAGTATGTTTGTGTCTGTGTGAGTGTTCATTTGTATCTGTGTTCGTGTGTGTGTGAGTGTTTGTGTCCGTGTCCATGTGCCCCCTTGACTTTTTTCTCCCCTCCCCATTTCAGTTCTCAATATGAATTAGTTTTTTTACCTTTCGATTTTGTTTCTTCATAAGTCTTAACATTCAAGGATTCGAACTCAGAACGCAAGTAGCCAGTCTTGGGTTCCCACCCCCATAAAAAAAAAAAAACTACAAATTCCGTCGAGGTCGACCATGCCTTTCATCGTGAACGACGTAATCTTGTCCCCCCCTTCCTTCATTCATTTCGGATCGAGACAGAGCGTACCCGAATGGATGGACAGTATTTAGAACCGATATTTACAAAGCCCGTCATATGAAAAACATAATCTGTTGTTAATTCAGTAGAAAATAACATCACTCAGAAAGTATCGAGTCCCTCTTTAAGAAGTTTTTAAACCTCTCAAGAACGATCTTCAATGGATTCCTCACGTTCGTTGAAGGCGGAGTAACGAACGATAGAGGAAATCCTGCTTCACGCTCAGGACTCAATACGATCTCGCATCATCGTGATGTTGTTGACCGATCAAAGGAATCGGATACCGTTGCGACACATACTTAAGAAATGATCCTTAAAAGCATGGTCTTAAATTTTAAACGCTACCCAACAAATATATATCTCTGTAGCTGCTACAATCCTATAGTGATTTCACAGAATACATTTAGCAAATTCAGTAATTATTGTCTTAAATAAATCTAGATCTTATCATGTATTATGGTCACCAACACCATTATAAATAGTTCTGACCATTGAAATTTAGAAAATACCCGATTTACATACGTATACTGCATTGTATAAAATATATATTCTGTATTATGTAGTAGTGCCATCAGGTGTTTGTCACATCCGGTTTCGTATTTGACATGCGTTATCACTTACGAGACGAGCTGACAGAATCTTTAGCAAGCCGGACAGACTACTTAACGGCCTTTTTCTTTGTTTGTTTGTTTCTTCTTTTTTTTTTCGGGCTTGACGTTCTGAGTTCAAATACTGCAGAGGTAGACTTTACCGTTCATCTTTTCCGTATAAATAAATTAAATACTAGTTGATCGATAAAATCGATTTGCACCGCATCCCAAACTTTCCGGCAGAAAGGATTATTAAAATTTATCGACATTCATTAAACATCAACCTTAATGATATTTTAAGGTTATACTATATTATGTTTACTGAACTCAAATTCCGCCGAGGTCGACAAATTAAGTACCAGTTACGTACTGGGGTCGATCTAATCGCTTGGGAATCGATTAGACCCCCCCCCCCCCGACCTCACCCAAAATTTCTTGCCTTGTGCCTAGAGTAGAAAAGAATATATCATGTTTACGCTTCCACCACCTGACGTTCAAATTCCTTCTGCGGCGAATTTACTTTTAATTTACGAAAGTCAAAGAGAATATGTGTTGCTGAGAACGAGCCCCAAACAATTTTCACATAGGCGCAGGAGTGGCTGTGTGGTAAGTAGCTTGCTTACGAACCACATGGTTCCGGGTTCAGTCCCACTGCGTGGCACCTTGGGCAAGTGTCCTTCACTATAGCCTCGGGCCGACCAAAGCCTTGTGAGTGGATTTGGTAGACGGAAACTGAAAGAAGCCCGTTGTATATATATTTATATATATATATATATATATATATATATATATATATATATATATATATATATATATATATATATATATATATATATATATGCGTATGTGTGTTTGTGTGTCTGTGTTTGTCCCCCTAGCATTGCTTGACAACCGATGCTGGTGTGTTTATGTCCCCGTTACTTAGCGGTTCGGCAAATAGACCGATAGAATAAGTACTGGGCTTACAAAAAGAATAAGTCCTGGGGTCGAGTTGCCCGATTAAAGGCGGTGCTCCAGCATGGCCGCACTCAAATGACTGAAACAAGTAAAAGAGTAAAAGAGTATACCTACAGACTGCTATCTCCCACAATCCAAATTTGTTTCCTCGAATCTTTCCGGAAATTTCGTTATTTTGGTAAAGGTACGTTTTCTGAGAATGTAGATTGCGATTACTTTTTTTTTATATATAATCTTATGCTTGTTTCAGCCATTAGACTGCGGCCATGCTGGAGTATCACCTTGAAGAATTGTAAGGACAATGAATCGATCCCTATATGACTCCCCATATGAGGGAGTTTATGTGGCACCGTCCAGTTTGTCTGATCTAATTTATCCTTTTCATTAAAAAAAAAAATGTGTGAGACTTGGACGAGATTTAACTGCTATTTCTAACAATTCTAAATACTCTATTGATTGCAAAAGTAGAAGTGATGTCTTTTTTTTTTATCGCACCCAGGCGCAGGAGTGGCTGTGTGTGCTTACCAACTACATGGTTCCGGGTTCAGTCCCACTGCGTGGCACCTTGGGCAAGTGTCTTCTACTATAGCCTCGGGTCGACCAAAGCCTTGTGAGTGGATTTGGTAGACGGAAACTGAAAGAAGCCCGTCGTATATATGTATATATATATATGTGTGTTTGTTTGTCCCCCTAGCATTGCTTGACAACCAATGCTGGTGTGTTTACGTCCCCGTCACTTAATGGTTCGGCAAAAGAGACCGATAGAATAAGTACTGGGCTTCCAAAGAATAAGTCTCGAGGTCGATTTGCTCGACCAAAGGCGGTGCTCCAGCATGGCCGCAGTCAAATGACTGAAACAAGTACAAGAGAGTGATTTTAGTCGAACACAGCGAAGCTAATATGATAATCATCCGTTTCGAAACAGCAAAGAGGTAAAAAAAAAAAAAGACAGGACGGCCACGGCCGGCTCTATTCGATCAGGTCTGACCTGGGGTTAAACAGCACTCTCTCCACCACCAACATTGAAGTGAATAGACACAAGACCAGCATTACCCCACCCTTATTCTCCTCTATTACATTAACGAAACCCACCTCCACCCACTCAAACAAACAAACAAATGGATAAAATAAATAAATAAATAGGCGCAGGAGTGGCTGTGTGGTAAGTAGCTTGCTTACCAACCACATGGTTCCGGGTTCGGTCCCACTGCGTGGCATCTTGGGCAAGTGTCTTCTACTATAGCCTCGGGCCGACCAAAGCCTTGTGAGTGAATTTGGTAGACGGAAACTTAAAGAAGCCCGTCGTATATATGTAAATATATATATATATATATGTATGCGTGTGTGTGTTTGTCCCCCTAGCATTGCTTGACAAGCGATGCTGGTGTGTTTACGTCCCCGTAACCTAGCGGTTCGGCAAAAAAGAGGCCGATAAGATAAGTACTAGGCTTACAAAGAATAAGTCCTGGGGTCGATTTGATCGACTAAGGGCGGTGCTCCAGCATGGCCACAGTCACAAGTAAAAAGTTAAACTACAAATTCCGTCGAGGTCGACCATGCCTTTCATCCTGAACAACGTAATCTTGTCCCCCTTCTTTCATTCGTTTGGATCGAGACAGAGCGCACCCGAATGGATGGACAGTATTTAGAATCGATATTTACAAAGCCCGTACTATCTGTCATATGAAAAACATTATCTGTTGTTAATTTAGTATAAAAAATAACATCACTCAGAAAGTATCGAGTCCCTCTTTAAGAAGTTATTAAACCTCTCAAGAACGATCTTCAATGGATTCCTCACGTTCGTTGAAGGCGGAGTAACGAACGATAGAGGAGATCCTGCTTCACGCTCAGGACTCAATACGATCTCGCATCATCGTGATGTTGTTGACCGATCAAAGGAATCGGATACCGTTGCGACACATACTTAAGAAATGATCCTTAAAAGCATGGTCTTAAATTTTGAAACGCTACCCAACAAATATATCTCTGTAGCTGCTACAATCCTATAGTGATTTCACAGAATACATTTAGCAATTCAGTAATTATTGTCTTAAATAAATCTAGATCTTATCATGTATTATGGTCACCAACACCATTATAAATAGTTCTGACCATTGAAATTTAGAAAATACTCTAGATTTATATATATATACTGCATTGTATAAAATATATATTCTGTATTATGTAGTAGTGCCATCAGCTGTTTGTCACATCCGGTTTCGTATTTGACATGCGTTATCACTTATGACGAGCTGACAGAATCTTTAGCAAGCCGGACAGACTACTTAACGGCCTTTTTCTTTGTTTGTTTGTTTCTTCTTTTTTTTTTCGGGCTTGACGTTCTGAGTTCAAATACTGCAGAGGTAGGATTTACCGTTCATCTTTTCCGTATAAATAAATTAAATACCAGTTGATCGATAAAATCGAGTTGCTCGACCAAAGGCGGTGCTCCAGCATGGCCGCAGTCAAATGACTGAAACAAGTACAAGAGAGTGATTTTAGTCGAACACAGCGAAGCTAATATGATAATCATCCGTTTCGAAACAGCAAAGAGGTAAAAAAAAAAAAAAGACAGGACGGCCACGGCCGGCTCTATTCGATTAGGTCTGACCTGGGGTTAAACAGCACTCTCTCCACCACCACCATTGAAGTGAATAGACACAAGACCAGCATTACCCCACCCCACCCTTATTCTCCCCTATTACATTAACGAAACCCACCTCCACCCAACCACCCACTCAAACAAACAAACAAATGGATAAAATAAATAAATAAATAAATAAAACAAAATAAATAAATAAACAAATAACCAACGAGTAAATATAAAAAAGAAACAAATCGAATCTTATCAGACGGACAAGAAAGGAACATTTCGAACGGAGTATATTGTCCTATTTGCTCTAGGCACAAGGCCTGAAATTTTGGGGGACGCGGTAAGTCGATTACATCGACCCCAGTACTCAACTGGTACTTGATTTATCGACCCTGAAAGGATGAAAGGCAAAGGCGACCTCGGCAGAATTTAAACTCAGAATGTAGCAGCAGACGAAATACCTAATTCTTTACTACCCACAAGGGGCTAAACACACAGAGGAGACAAACAAGGACAGACAAACGGATTAAGTCGATTACATTGACCCCAGTGCGTAACTGGTACTTATTTAATCGACCCCGAAAGGATGAAAGGCAAGGTCGACTTCGGCAGAATTTAAACTCAGAACATAACAGCAGACGAAATACCTATTTTTTTACTACCCACAAGGGGCTAAACACAGAGGGGACAAACAAGGACAGACAAACGGATTAAGTCGATTACATCGACCCCAGTGCGTAACAGGTACTTATTTTAATCGACCCCGAAAGGATGAAAGGCAAAGTCGAGATCGACGGAATTTGAACTCAGAACGTAATGGCAGACGAAATACCGCAAAGCATTTCGCCCGGTGTGCTAACGGTTCTGCCAGCTCCCTTATTCGACCGGACCTTCGCCATGAAAACAGAAGAAAGATTGGGCATTTTACCATTGAAGAGCTGAAAAGTTGTCAAATGGCAGCCAACCTTCCTGATAGAATCTTGTTGAATTTCTTCCAACCATTTCAAGTTTTCGAAATTTTCACCAAATTCTTTTCCGAAAATGTATTTTTCATATTTTGTTTGATGATGGACGAAAATCGCATTGGGTTTATTTTTAAACCCAAGGCTTGAAATTTCGGGTGTGGGACTAATTTGATAACATCGACCCCCAGTATTTAACTGATACTTATCTTATCGATCCCGAAAGGATGAAAGGTAAAGTCGACCCCGGCGAAATTTGAACGGGACGCGAAGTTTTTCCCCACGAGAGTTCCGGACCCCAGTAATGAACTCCTTTGCATACAACCAATCAGAACTCACCTTGACCTTGCTGTCAAGTTAACAAACACTCTCTACCAAGGAAATTCAAGACGAAGAACGGTGTTGTTTTAAGTCGACCGATGGCCAAGTTATGTCTGGTTTTAGAAGGAGACAAGTAATTAGATAGATTTGCATCTGTACCTATTATCGGATTTTGTTAGGGCTCCATATGGTAATGGTGCAGATGGGGAAAATGTGGGTAGAGGGTGATGTGCTAGCAACCCTCTCCCCTTACTGTTTTACAAAGTAAACAACAACACAACTATGCAGAGGCAGCCATGGTTGGAACAAAAACAAGAACAACAAGCATTCTTAAAAGAGAAAAGAAACATGGTCATTCCTTAACCAAGTGACCTGATCTTATCGCTCATCACTTGTTATGCGTGGAGGCGCAATGGCCCAGTGGTTAGGGCAGCGGACTCGCGGTCATAGGATCGTGGTTTCGATTCCCAGACCGGGCGTTGTGAGTGTTTATTGAGCGAAAACACCTAAAGCTCCACGAGGCTCCGGCAGGCGATGGTGGTGATCCCTGCTGTACTCTTTCACCACAACTTTCTCTCACTCTTACTTCCTCTTTCTGTTGTACCTGTATTTCAAAGGGCCGGCCTTGTCACTCTCTGTGTCACGCTGAATATCCCCGAGAACTACGTTAAGGGTACACGTGTCTGTGGAGTGCTCAGCCACTTACACGTTAATTTCACGAGCAGGCTGTTCCATTGATTCGGATCAACCGGAACCCTCGTCGTCGTAACCGACGGAGTGCTTCCACTTGTTATGCGCTCTGATAGTCTGATAATTGAGCTCTGATTGGCTGTATGCAAATGAGCTCAAAACTGGGGTCCGGAACTCTCGTGGGAAAAAAATTCGATGACGGGGCGAAATGCCGTTAAGCATTTTTCCCGGTGTGCCGACGATTCTGCCAGCTTGCCACCTTTTTTTATTATTAATTTTTAGAAATTAATTAAAAAAAATATGTTAAAAGCAATTAAAATCATGCAATTTTAACCAACTGAGACTTCTGGCAACAGCACACATGAAACCACATCATAACATAAAAAAAGAAAACAACTTCCCCACCAAAAAAAAAAAAGGACGGCACACTGTGCCACAGTCCAGTTTATTTGCCTGCTTGAGACGGGACCAAGTCAATCTTCATTTGAGTTTTATTTATAACATTTAAATTAAAGTCAATCTCCACAGATGTAACCCTTTATCGAACTCACAACTCTTAAAACACTTGCTGGGCCTCACAGATTAATACTGATTTCAAATTATGGCACAATGCTATCAATTTCAGGAGAGTAGGGGTTCTAATCGATTACATTTACCCCAGTGCTCAACTGATACTAATTTTCTCGACCCCAAAAGGATGAAAGGCGAAGTCTACCACTCGCATTGATGCGAGTCTCCGAGGCAATCTGTGACGTCAGTGGTTCGTTGGTCGTCTACGCCCAACGTTACCCGCCAAAAAAAAATTTTTTATAGGGAACAAGAAGTCATATTTTAGAACATTTGAGAAAACCATATCACGCCACAGCTTCTCGATTTATTGACCGATCACGTGAAACTGGTGGTTCACCCGTGGCATTCAACCGAATATCTAGCGGTTAGGTTTCGAACCACGCTACAAAGTGTCATGAGTTCGATAAAAGATTACATCTGTGGAGGATGACTTTAATTTAAATGTTATTAATAACAGCCAGCAAATGGAAAGCACCTGGGCTAGTCTCAAGCAAGGAAATACGCTGAGCTGTGGCACAATGTGCCGTCCTTTTTTGTGTTTTAGACATTATGGTGCTGGGTAAGGTATATTTAGCTATTATTTCTAGCAGATCGAAAGACCATGTAAAGGTTTCGTGTGGGGGGGGGAATAGTCACGATTTCCGGAATGTCTGGCAATCGAGACTTCGATTGGCTAAAATTACATAATTTGAAATGCTCGTAACATTTCTTCTTCTTCTTCTTCTTCTTCTTCTTTTTATTTTTCGTTTTCTTCTTTTTATTTTTCTTCTTCTTCTTCTTCTTCTTTTTATTTTTCGTCTTCTTCTTCTTCTTTTTAATATTTTTCTTCTCTTCTCTTCTTCTTCTTCTTCTTTCTTCTTCTTGCTTCGATTCTTCTTTGTCTATTTTCTCTTCTTCGTTCGATCTCTTTTATTTTCTCTTCTTCTTTCTTCTGTTCTTCGAAGATTTTCTTCTTCTATTTTTCTTCTCTTCTTCATCATCATCATCATCATCATCATCATCATCATCATCATCATCTTCTTCTTCTTCTTCTTCTTCTTCTTCTTCTTCTTCTTAATATTCCGCCATGATCGACTTTGCCTTCCATCCTTTCGGGGTCGGGTCGATAAAATAAGTATCAGTTGATACTTTGGGGGTTGGTGTAATCGACTTACCCCCTCCTCCGAAATTGCCGGCCGTGTGCCACAACTTCAAAAGCATTATTAATTCTTAAGAAAAAAGAAAATCAGAAAAAAAAAAGAAGAATTGAATGCAGTTTTCAGCAACGGGCAAAGCTACAGCCCAGCCATGTTTTCTGAAAAGAATCCGGTGAAAAGTTGAAAAACTTCAAGTGGTCGGAAGAAAGTTAACAAGACCCAACGAATATTAAAAAAAAAATAAATGAAATAAATAAATAGATAAATGAATAATAATAATAATAATAATAAAAAAATAATAATAATAAAAATAAAAATAATAATAATAATAATAATAAAATAATAATAATAATAATATTAATAATAGGATAATAAAATAATAATAATAAAATAATAATAATAATATAATAATAATAATAATATAATGATAGATAATAATAATAGTGATAATAATAATAATAATAGTCATAATAATAATAAAATAATAATAATAATAGTAATAATAATAATAATAATAATAATAATAATAATAATAATAATAATAATATTAATAATAATAATAATAATATTAATAATAATAATAAAAATAATAATAATAAATAATAAATAGAACAAAATAAATAAATTAAAATATACAACTGCATAAAACAAACAAACAAAAAGTAGCGAAATATTTTCAAATATCAAAAACTGATGTTCATCAAAGACCGGAAGTTCATCTCATTTATCAAAGAGTGGAATTCTTTTACGCGCGCGCGCGCGTCTGTATTTATAATGTATGAACGTCTGTGTGTATGTAAGAGTGGATGGATGGATGTATATATAAATGTGTGTGCGTGCGTGTGTGTATGCATCTACGTCTATCTACGTATTTGTGTATTATGCACATATATATATATATATGTGTGTGTGTGTATATATATATTCATATATATATATATATATATATATATATATATATATATATATATATATATATATATATATATATATATATATATATACGGAGTAAACACATAATGTGAAACAAGGTGGAAAAAAGAGTACTCAAATACCAGTGGTAGAGTAATATGCTTTATTTAAAGCAGCAGAAAATTCAACAAAACCTGTTACTCTGAGTTTCCCGTTGCCGTTCATCGGACAGTTTTTTGCTAGAATGGTACAGACATATCGGTTCCATTCTAGCAAAAACTGTCCGATGAACGGCAATGGAAACTTAGAGTAACAGGTTTTGTTAAATTTTCTGCTGCTTTAAATAAAGTATATATATATATGTAAACATGTCAGCGTATGTAAATGCATATATGTGTGTGTGAGTATGTATATTTATTATTCATATGAATTTGTATATGTAAATGCATATGTGTATGTCTGTCTGTCTATCTATCTATCTATCTATCTATCTATCTATCTATCTATCTATCTATCTATCTATCTATCTATCTATCTATCTATCTATCTGTCTGTCTATCTCTCTGTGTCTGTCTGTCTATATAGATATGTGTTTGTGTGCGCGTCTGTATGGTGTGTGTGCGTGTGTGTGCATGTGTTTGTATGTTATACACACATATACACGTGTATTTATAATATAAGTTACCTATTGTCACCACTATCGAAGTTACCGAACACAAGACCAAAACTGCACGCATCTTCTCTACCATCTTGTCTCAGATCATCTGGATTTGGAAACGCGGGTACTGTAGCCTGGAAAGTACTCTAAAAGCTTAGGACAGCATCGACTACTGAACACTTCACCGAAGGTCGAAACTGCAGGCTTTGCTTTGTAGAAAAGTTCCACATTCTAAAACATTCAGTGATATAGGCTTAATCACAGATCAGAGTTATCATGTAGTTGTCGTCACCAGAAAGAATTCATTCTGGATGTATTGCATAAATTTGAAAATCTACGGTCTACAAATGTTTAGGCTCTGCCGAGCAATTGTCATTTGATGAGCGTTTGTCATAAGGACGTCTTTCATCTGCTATATTGTTGCTTAATCTACGTTGACCATTGAGCTTCGACATAGGTACCGTTGTTGCTCAACCACAGGAGATGTATAGGTGGGTTCAAGTTAATATGTCGCTCTTCGGTCCGGAGAGTAACAATGAGCCTCTGAGTGTTCAACGGGGTCCGAAACAGTCTTGTTCTTATCTTGAAATATTTCTCCCATATGTATGTATGTATGTATGTATGTATGTATGTATGTATGTATGTATGTATGTATGTATGTATGTATGTATGTAACGAGGGGACAGACATAATAATTTAAATATACATCCATCCATCCATACAAACATATACACATACATACATACACGTATGCATACATACACGTATGCATACATACACGTATGCATACATACATGCATGTGTACATACATGCATGCATACACACATACACACACACGCATATATATATATATATGTATATATATATATATAAACATATAAACATACACACACATATATTGTATGTATATTCTTTTCTTTTACTTGTTTCAGTCATTTGACTGTGGTCATGCTGGAGCATCGCCTTTATAAAAGTTGCGTCGGCCGATATATATATACATACATACATACATATATATATATTATATATATAATATATATATATATATATATATATATATATATATAGTTAACAGTTTTGTATGGATGGATGATAAAGTAGACACCACGCCCTTTCGCCTTTTTAGATTAGCAATCAGGCGATGACTATGATGGTAGGTAGCGAGAAGGTTATGGTGACGTTGTGTGTTGTTGTTGCTGTGGTGGAGGTGGTGGTGGTGGAGGTGGTGGTGGTGGAGGTGGTGGTGGTGGAGGTGGTGGTGGTGGTAGTGGTAGTGACGACAAGGTTGGTGATGACGGCAACGTTGAAGATAACTGGCGATAATCATGACAACGACGATGAAGATGCCGATGATGATGGTGAAGATGATGACGAGGAGGAGAGGGAAGAAGAAGATGACGACGACGAAGATGAATTATAATAATAATAATAATAATAACAACAACAACTATAATAAAATAATAATAATAATAATAATAATAATAATAATAATAATAATAATAATAAAGACGAAGAGCACGATTCTATGGTAATAGATATTTTATTGGTTGACCGATATTTCGACAGTAAGTCTGTCTTTGTCGAGTTCAAAATAAGAAGTGATTAAAATTCAAAATTATAGAAATCTAAATTTAAAGTATGAACGAGAGCAACCAGCGTCCACGCGTTGATGGAACGACATCATCAGTTTTTAAGTTACAATTTTATAACAGGCGAAAAGAAAAAGACAGAAAAAAAAGAGGAAAGAAAATAGAAATGGAAAAAAAAAAGAATATTTAATCAAACAGTCTTGTATAAATTTGATGATATTCTCCTGTCATTTTATTCATTCCTCCAGGGCGTGATGTTAATAACCTGCAAACATATTTCTCCTCATGCATTCTGAGAAGTGAAAGTGTAGCAGATTCAGAATATTTTCTGAGAATATGCACTTTCAAGTCTTCTTCAGAATTGCAGCCAGGTTGAAAATGGTAGGAGAAAATTTTCCTGAAATTCCAATACAACCAAACATTTTTTCTCACACGGAATTTCTAATGTACAGTCCACACCACACACTGTAGGAACAATCGTTTTGTTTTGTCGACGAAGGGTTGCGCCATGGGTACTCCCATGGCAGTGAACTGACGAAGTTCGAGACACAGCTACTGAAGACATTCAAACCCCTTCATGGTCATGACCAATACTTTGGCTACGGTTCATTGATGACGTTCTTTTTAATGTCTGGGAAGGATCATCATCATCATCATTGTTCGACCGTGGTCGAGACAATGGAATTTACCATGCTACGCCAGACTTCAGGGTCCATCATGGCATTACGGAGGTCCTGTTGCTGGATGCCTGTATCCCTGGAGATTACATCAGGGTAGGAGAGTGTGCGCCCTCTGGTATTGCGAGTAGATGGCTTCCAGAGGAGAAGAGTAGAGATTACCTCTTTTTCAGCTCTACAACAATGTCCAGCAAACTGGACTCTCCTACCTTTCACAAGGATCACAGGATAGTTTAATGAACTTCTTGCATCTCTGTGACTGTTATGCTTGAAACTACGACTTTAAGTTCAACATAAAATTTACATCTAGTTTTTCAAAAACTAGCGTTGAATTTTTGAACACAAAGGTCAAGTTTTCTGGAGGCAGAATAGTGACAGAGTTATTTTGCAAGCCCACGTCATCCCACATTTATCTCCGTCGCCGCTCCGATCATCCACATCATATTATTCGGTCAAATCCGAAATCTCAATCTTTGAGGATAAAACAGATTTGTACTGATATAAGGGATTACTGGGAACATGCAAATGCTTTTGTACATCATTACGTCAAACGCGGTTACAGTGAATCCTGATTAAGGAAATAGCAAATGAAATAGCTAAGATTAGCAAAGATAGTCAAACCTATACGCATAATTTTAGCAAACACAATACAATAGATGACAGAATTCCTTTAGTAATTAACTGGCACCGACATTTTGCTGGCATTTCAAAAGTGTTGCATGAAAGTTACCAGCATGTAGCGAAAAAATATCCTCGCTTCAAACAGATATTTCCTCAGCCACCTATTGTAGCCTTTAGATGGAATAAGAATATAAGAGAATTATTGACCTCTATATCTGACTCCAAGAAAACGAAGATTGGAGTATCTGGGAAGCACTCCGTCGGTTACGACGACGAGGGTTCCGGTTGATCCGATCAACGGAACAGCCTGCTCGTGAAAATAACGTGTAAGTGGCTGAGCACTCCACAGACACGTGTACCCTTAACGTAGTTCTCGGGGATATTCAGCGTGACACAGAGAGTGACAAGGCCGGCCCTTTGAAATACAGGTACAACAGAAACAGGAAGTAAGAGTGAGAGAAAGTTGTGGTGAAAGAGTACAGCAGGGATCACCACCATCCCCTGCTGGAGCCTCGTGGAGCTTTTAGGTGTTTTCGCTCAATAAACACTCACAACGCCCGGTCTGGGAATCGAAACCGCGATCCTACGACCGCGAGTCCGCTGCCCTAACCACTGGGCCATTGCGCCTCCACATTGGAGTATCTACACGCTGTACCTTAAAGAACAGCCGCAAGAGAAGTAAGCCCTGTTCATTGTGCAACAACATGAGTGAAGTGAATTCCTTCAAGAATCATAACAAAAATGTTATGATTTATACTGAAGGTGGGACATGTAGAGAATCCCGTTTGGTGTACGCGGTAATATGCACGAAACACAACTTGATTTATGATGGTTGTACAACAGAACGATTAAACAAAAGGTTTAATGGGCACAGATTCGACGTCAGCCACAAGAACAGTAGTTCGACAGAACTTGCTGAACATTTCGTTTCAAGTGGCTGCAATTCTGAAGAAGACTTGAAAGTGCATATTCTCAGAAAATATTCTGAATCTGCTACACTTTCACTTCTCAAAATGCATGAGGAGAAATATGTTTGCGGGTTATTAACATCACGCCCTGGAGGAATGAATAAAATGACAGGAGAATATCATCAAATATATACAAGACTTACGGAGATGTACTTGCATAGCAAGTGATTTGATCTGAGATCGTGTGCTGAAACGAAAACAATTGCAGCGTGGAAGGTGTTTGTAAGCCATTTAAGAAACACACAAAAGCCGTCCGTGCAGCACGGATTTTTGTCAGTGAACAGGTCGCGGTCTTAAAGCGACGAAAATATTTTGACAAATTAAACTTAAATGTTGAAGTGAATCGAATGGCTTGCAAACACCTTCCACGCTGCAATTGTATACGAGACTGGGATCTATTCTATTCTGAAGCCAGTTTTTTCAAATTTTTCCTACTGAACCAAACAATTTGAAACTTCGTATACTGGTAGAATGTGTCAAAAGTAAACTTAATTGTAAACCAGAATGAAAACGGAATTGTAACTTCTAAGTTTAACGTTGTTTAATAATTAGAATTTTAACCAATGATATTCCGTCATTCGGCTTTATTTTATTTACTCCGTCTCGACCACCAATTTCGTGACGTATTAGACATCTTAAATGTAAACAAGCTATAGTCAGCCACCTTCTAATAACAAAAGTTTGTCTTTGAAGTTACCGTCTAGGGGAAGCATTGATGTACATGTGTGTGTGTGTGTGTTTGATGGGGTGTGGGAGACAGTATGTTGTATAAGTGAAGTGCTTCTGTTAGTGTGTGTGAAGAGACAGAGAGAGTAATGTGTGAAAGAGAGAGATAACTGAATTTTTTTACTCGGTGTATGTGTATATGTATGTCTGCATGTATGTGTGTGTGTATGTATGTGTAAGTATGTGTGTGTGTGTATGTATGTATGGCCGATTCATCGTAATTACGATGAATCGGCCATACATACATAGATACATACACACACACACATACATGCAGACATACATATACACATACACCGAGTAAAAAATTTCAGTTATCTCTCTCTTTCACACATTACTCTCTCTGTCTCTTCACACACACTAACAGAAGCACTTCACTTACACAACATACTGTCTGTCTCCCACAACCCATCAAACACACACACACACACACATGTACATCAATGCTTCCCCTAGACGGTAACTTCAAAGACAAACTTCCCTCGTCATAAAATCGCTTCCTCTTAGTCTCTTTCGCTCTCATTACTTATGTAAAAAAATAAAAGTTTTTTACGGAAATCGACGGAAAACTTGTGCTACGACAAGCGAAACTTCGCCGAAATTTAATATTAAAAAAGCAAAGAGCTGGCAGAAACGTTAGCACGCCGGGCGAAATGCGTAGCCGTATTTCGTCTGCCGTGTTTGTTTACAGTTTTCCGAACGTTAGTACGTCACAAAAGCGCTTTCTACGTCACACTAATAGAATGCAGTCAAGTTTTACACATGAAAACAAACAATCTGATTGGTTAAAATTCGCAGTTTTAATCTACGATTAAAGTCATAAAATAGATTTTCTTAAATAAACTAGTTCCAACCTGTGTCTTGTTTTGCTAGACTCTATCAGCATACGAAGTTTCAGATTATTTAGTTAAGTAGAAAGATCTGTGGTCCTGGCTTCAGAATAGAAAAGATCCCAAGACTGTTTGATTAAATAGTCTTCTTTTTCTCTTTTTTCTTTCCTATTTTTTCTGTTGTCTTCTTTTTTCTGTTTTTTTTTTCTTTCTGTCTTTTACTTTTCGCCAGTTATAAAATTGTAACTTAAAAACTGATGATGTCGTTCCATCAACGTGTGGAGGCTGGTTGAATAAAGAAATAGTGTTGAGGCTGGTTGCTCTCGTTCAGACTTTACGTTTAGATTTCTATAATTTTGAATTTTAATCACTTCTTATTTTGAACTCGACAAAGACAGACATACTGTCGAAATATCGTTCAATCAATAAAAAAATCTTTTACAATCGATTCGCTCTCTTCGTCTTGGCTGTTTACCTTTGCGAAGAGTTACGTCAATCCTTTTCTAATAATGATAATAATAATAATAATAATAATAATAATAATGATGATGATGATGATGATGATGATGATGATGATGATGATGATAATATTATTATTATTAATAATAACAACAATAGTTGCAGACAACAACAATAAAAACAACAATAGAAGTAGCAATAACAACAATTATACTAACAACAACATCAACATGAACAACAACAATACCAACAGCAGCAGCAGCAGAACCACCGCCACCTCCGCGACGACCACCGCCACGACCACCACTACGAATAATCAATCAATCAATCAATCGATTTCAGATCTGTAGATGTGATTAGAAGCTATTTAAATCCAATTAACAACTTAATTAACATTTAACTCACCATATAGGGTGTGTGAATTGGGGGTGGGGGTGGTGTGTGGTTGGCTATAAAAAGTGACGCGAGACCTAAAATATATCATTACGTCGACGTTAATTAATTCATACGCTTTAATTATTTAGACACTCTGGAATTAATTAATTAATTATTTCATCAGTAATGATTTCTAATTTTTGCGCTGAACCAGAAATTGGGTGGTGGTGGGCGAGCATGGAGTCGATTATGTCAACACCGCGAACCCTGGAGGAGACGGATGAAATGGTAAGGTCGACAGCAGGAACTGTAAGACAGCTTTAGCCAGAACACCGGTTTGGAAGTCGGGGAGCCACGGGGAACCCCTAAATATCTGAGGGGCTCTTCCTTAGAAAAACAAACAAATTCATAGACCCGTTTGAATTTCGACAGGATTCCCACCCTTTTATGGCTCCGAAAGCAGTCATGTTTTGCTTCGTGGAATTTCTCTTGGAAGCTCTAGAGGAAGGCAAGGAGCGGATTTTAAAGAAGGATATAAAAAACAAAACAAACTGGCATGGTTGTATGGTAAGAAGCTTGCTTCCCAAGCACATGGTTCTGGGTTCTGGGTTCTACGTGAGACTTTCAGCAAGTGTCTTCTACTATAACCCCAGACCGACTAAAGCCTCGTGAGTGGATTTGGTTGGTGGAGACTGTGGGAAGCCCCTTATGGGCAGTAAAGAAATAAGGAAACTGAGGGAAGCCCGTCATATATATATATATATATGTGTGTGTGTGTGTGAGTGTGTGTGAGTGTGTGTGTTTGTGCGTGCGTTTGTCCCCCGCCACGGCTTGACAACCGGTGTTGGTTCGTTTGTGTCCACGTAACGTAGCAGTTCGGCATAAGAGACCGATAGGTTTAAGTGCCAGGCTTAAGAAAAAGATAAACCCTGGGACCAATTCATTCGACTAAAAACCCTTCAAGACGATACCCCAGCTTTTTTTGTTGCTTTTTTGTGGTTCTTCCTCGTCTTCGCTATGCGATGTGTGAGTCTGTTCGTGTTTGCGTGAGCGTGTGCTTGAGAGAGAGAGGGGGAGACGGAGTGCTGGTTTGGGAGACACCCCGGGTGGGTATCCCGATTGTCTTTGTTTGTGCTTCACCTGAATATGAGGTTGCATATTGTCTCAGTTGTTGCTGTTGTTGAGGGTTTTGCTTGGGTGGTGCGGGTGGCCTCGTACCTTCTGTCCCTTTTGGGCAGAAAGCCCTGAGGTGGCGTGTGGCCCCACAAATGTCGCACTTAGGCTTTCTGCCTCCTACTATAACACGCAAGGCAACTCTGTTGGGCAGCTGTGTAAAGTCCGGGATTTTTTTTCCATGTTTTCCGGCAGGATTTCAATGATTATCCCGGACCAGTTTTCCCTGCTGCTCCGTTTCCCCTGTAGAGGTGACTCCGAGTCCTCTACCACGCACGTTACGATCTCACCAGACATTCACCCCGGAAAGGAACGTCTGATATTTTTATTCTGGCATTTCTGTTTAAGACGTAGGTTGGATACAAGACCCACTCCTCACTCCATCGGAGCGTTACTGCATGTTTACGTGCGAGTTCCTCACTTCTGAAAAGGCCCTCAATGCTGCCTGCCTCTTTGTAAGTGGGCCATGGCGGATCTTTTCGGTTTGACCGGCAGTTTTTTCTAGCGGTGTCATATGAAATTGTCACCTATAATTATGACCATAGTATCGATCTATTGCATTTCAATCTATTTTAGGGTTAGGGGTGAGGGGAAGGGTATTTTTTTTCTTCAGAAATGTAAATAAACCCAATCTGTTTCTTAAACGAGAGACATATACATACGGCACAGAATGTTTTCACCTCAATAGATGTCATTGATTGGTTGAAATTGCAGAAATTGAAGAAGAAAAAAAAAACAACAAATATCTTACAAACTACAGAATTTTCTCAAGAAAGCCAAGAGAAAAAGATGTTTTATAAACACATTCTACCAGTATACGAAGTTTAAAAGTGTTTAGTTACGTGGAAATTAAAAAAAAAAACTGCCGGTCAAACCGAAAAGATCCGGCCATGGCTTCTAAAATGTCCTTCAGAACCTCCTCCACTTTGCAAACAGCTGCTGTTTCTGCTCTCCTGCTCTTCCGAGAGACACATTTAAAATAAATAGTATTCCCCTCCCCCGCACTTCAGTTCCACCAATTCAGGAGGTGCAAGAACCGCTGCCTAAGCCCAGCCCTTAATTTTTATGATTTTTTACTGCTGCTTGGGCCAATTCTTTTGCTTTTTCATCAAGGGTCAGCGGAAACCTTTCTTTTTTAAAGATTGCTTCCTCGGGAAATTATTTAAAATTCGTGGAATTCTTTTTTTTTTTTTGGCCGGTGTTCTTTCCATCATTTAATTTTGTCG
>NC_043021.1:17510932-17537669 GCF_006345805.1 Octopus sinensis | reverse complement strand
GGTCTATTCATTCGACTAATATTCTTCAAGGTAGATATATCCGTACCTGTGTGTGTGTGTGTGTGTGTGTGTGTGTGTGTGTGCGTGTGTGTGTGTGTGTGTGTGTTTGTGTGTGTGTGTGTGTGATGGCTGTCCACTCGTGATCCAGGAAGACCATCACCGACCAGTGCCCATGCAAAATGTCAGCAATGCCTGACCCACGATCCACGCGGACTCGCACCTGCGGCTTCCCTGATCGCCGCGGTGCCCTCCTACTCGACCAAGCGTCAGAAAAGTCGCTTCTCTAGCAATTGGGAACCAACAGTTATAGGTCCAATAAGGCTTGCTTAGCACCTCACAGATCCTGTCCACCCCACTGATATGATTTAGAGACAAGCCACAAGATATCCAGTACCAGTATGGGTTGCAGGCTCGGGAATGTGGGAGCGCCATGATCAGAAACACAAGCAGAAGTTCTTCCAAAATGTTCTATGCCATTTCCTGTCTTTCTGGTTTTATATCGGAGTGACCTTTTCTCAGAAACAGGTTTTAGTAAAAGCTGAGGAGTGTCTCACTCTTTTAGTCTTTTAGTATATATATATATATATATAATATATATATATATATATATATATATATTATATAGGGAAAGTTTACGAAAATACAAAAGACGAAGACAGGTGGTGTACAAAACAAACAGATTGTATTAGTATAGCGCTCAGGAATAGAAAAAGTCTTTTACGTTTCGAGCCTACGCTCTTTTACAGAAAGGTACACAGAAAAAACAAGGAGAGAAAAAAAATGTGTGTAGTGGTGGCTAACGATCTATCATATATATATATATATATTATATATATATATAAGAGAGTTTGTGTGTGTGTATGTGTGCGTGCGTATGTTCCTTATGCATTCTGAAACCGATTTTGACATATGGAATATCAAAAGATTCAGTAGGCTTTTGGCTACCAACTAAACTATATTTTCATTCACATATTTGCATTACAAACATTTAACATTGCCATTTTTCTTTTAGTCAAATATCGTAAAGGGCATTTTAGATCACCACTACAACGACGATAACGTCACATTTTCTATATGTATGTGTTCGCGCGTTCGTTACCTACGTTAGGCCGATAACTGACAAGTATACGTGTGTGTCCGTCAGTAATACATACATTTTTATGACGACCGACGCACGCAAGGACAGAGATAGGCTTCGGGTGTACGTTAATATATGTGTATGTGTCTTACTTTATGAATGTAACTTTCTCCCACCCAACAGTGAAACGCGCCGATATTGAAAGTTTAGTTGCGGCCTGGACTTTAAACGAACAACAGCGTTCACTTTGAAGTACTACCAACAGGAATATTTGGCTGATTTAACACCACTGACAATACTCGCAAATATATCTGGGCATTATAACAAATTTGGTAACTTGGCGAAGGAGAAAGCCTCAGCGCCTCTTTCAATATAATTTCAGAAATGTTATTCCACTCCTTCTAACCAGTTTCAAGATAATGTTTTTCTTAACAGACCTTGTATTCTTCATCACTGAATCAACATCGCACAACCTTTTTACTGCGTTAATCAGTATTTATTTTACAGCCTATAACGTTGCACAGTTAAAAAAATATGCAGTAATGTCAAATCAATTTATATCTTGCTACATATCTTGCTATAGGCGCAGGAGTGGCTGTGTGGTAAGTAGCTTGCTTACCAACCACATGGTCCCGGGTTCAGTCCCACTGCGTGGAACCTCGGGCAAGTGTCTTCTACTATAGCCTCGGGCCGACCGAAGCCTTGTGAGTGGATTTGGTAGACGGAAACTGAAAGAAGCCCCTCGTATATATGTACATATATATATGTGTGTGTATGTGTTAGTGTGTCTGTGTTTGTCCCCCAACATCGCTTGACCAACGATGCTGGTGTGTTTACATCCCCGTAACTTAGCGGTTCGGCAAAAGTGACCGATAGAATATGCAGTAATATCAAATTAATTTATATCTTGCTACATATCTTGCTATAGGCGCAGGGTGGCTGTGTGGTAAGTAGCTGCTTACCAACCACATGGCCCCGGGTTCAGTCCCACTGCGTGGAACCTCGGGCAAGTGTTTTCTACTATAGCCTCGGCCGACCGAAGCCTTGTGAGTGGATTTGGTAGACGGAAACTGAAAGAAGCCCCTCGTATATATGTACATATATATATATGTGTGTGTATGTGTTAGTGTGTCTGTGTTTGTCCCCCAACATCGCTTGACCAACGATGCTGGTGTGTTTACATCCCCGTAACTTAGCGGTTCGGCAAAAGTGACCGATAGAATATGCAGTAATATCAAATTAATTTATATCTTGCTACATATCTTGCTATAGGCGCAGGAGTGGCTGTGTGGTAAGTAGCTTGCTTACCAACCACATGGCCCCGGGTTCAGTCCCACTGCGTGGAACCTCGGGCAAGTGTTTTCTACTATAGCCTCGGGCCGACCGAAGCCTTGTGAGTGGATTTGGTAGACGGAAACTGAAAGAAGCCCGTCGTATATATGTATATATATATATGTGTGTATGTATATGTTTGTGTGTCTATGTTTGTCCCTTCCCCCCCAACATTGTTTGACCACCGATGCTGGTGTGTTTACATCCCCGTAACTTTGCCGTTCGGCAAAAAGTGACCGATAGAATAAGTACTAGGCTTACAAAGAATAAGTCCTGTGGTCGATTTGTTCGACTAAAGGCGGTGCTCCAGCATGGCCACAGTCAAATGACTGAAACAATTAACAGAAAGTAAAAAAAGAGAGTATGCATCCTTCGGCAAGTATTTTAAATTAACGTTACAACACCGGCATCTTCCTCTCTGTACCCTTGGTTCTGCGTTCGTTTCAAAATTGTAAAATGCATTATTTTTGTATAACTACGCTACAGAAAGTATGTTTTGCGCCAATATTGACTAGATTTCGTTTCGCTTGAACTTCGTGTGTGTACGTTTTGCGGATCTTTCCGGTTTGAACGGCAGTTTTTAACATAATTTCTAGGTAACTAAAAAAATTTCAAACTTCGTATATTGGTAGAATGTGTTTATAAAACATATTTTTCTCTTGGCTTTATTGAGAAAATTCTATAGTTTGTAAGATATTTGTTTTTTTCTTCAATTTCTGCAAGTTCAACCAATCAGTGACGTCTATTGAGTTAAAAAGCATTCTGTGCCGTATGAATATGTCCCTCGTTTAAGAAACAGATTGGGTTTATTTACATTTGTGAACAAAAAAATATACCCTTCCCCCACCCCTAACCCTAACCCTAAAAGAGATTGAAATGCAATAGATCGATTCTAGGGTCATAATTATGGGTGACAATTTCATATGACACCGCTAGAAAAAACTGCCGTTCAAACCGAAAAGATCCCGTTTTGCTGTTTACTATATTATCAATTCTATGAGTGTGTCTCTGCGTTTCTTCCGTCTATAGTAAACTATAGTAAAGAACATTTTACGCCGTTTTAATGAGCCCACATCTAATGAAGTAGTCGTCCTTATGGCTGGTGATCCCCATGAAAATTATATTCTCATTCGAGCAGTTCTATATTTAAGAGATGGGGAATTATGTATATCATTTACATTATTTACATTCGACGGATATTTGTCCTCATCTTGTTTGTTGTTAACACAACGTTTCGGCTGATATACCCTCCTGCCTTCTTCAGGTGTCTTGGGGAAATTTCGAACCTGGGTTCTCATTCCTAAGGTATTTTTCGATGTTGTTCTTGTTATTATTGTTGTTGTTGTTGTTGTTGTGTTCAGGTCACTGCTTGGAATCGAACTCGGAATCTTGGGGTTAGTAGCCCGCGCCCATAACCTCTACACCAATATGATCGTGGCGTAGTGGTTAAGAGCGTGGGTTACTAACCCCAAGATTCTGAGTTCGATTCCAAGCAGTGACCTGAACCCTAACAATAATAGGAATTTCCTGAAATGCAAGCGGGGTCCGGAAACTTCTGTCTTGGAGTTGAGGATGCTCCCCGGGTCGAGAAAGTCCTTTAATATATTCGTCCGTTCGTTTATGCACAGCTTACAACACTTGATCCCATTGATGTAGAGACCTGGATTTTCTAGGATCTTCCATGATATTACGGCGGCGAGCTGGCAGAAACGTTAGCACGCCGGGCGAAATGCGTAGCCGTATTTCGTCTGCCGTTACGTTCTGAGTTCAAATTCCGCCGAGGTCGACTTTGCCGTTCATCCTTTCGGGGTCGATAAATTAAGTACCAGTTACGCACTGGCGTCGATGTAATCGACTTAATCCGTGTGTCTGTCCTTGTTTTATCCCTCTGTGTTTAGCCGCTTGTGGGTAGTAAAGACATAGATATTACGTGTGGAGTTCCTTCGGCTTTCAGCTGCCATACGTGGCTGATTAAGGATGCTTTGTGCCTCCACTCCTGGATCCTGAATGAGTATCTATGGTTGGAGAGGCGCTGCTTGAAGGCGTTTCCGGAACATCCGATCTATCTGGTGTTGGCGATGCTATTTTTGTTGATGGTCATGATACTGCTTCCGTTGTTGCTGGCGCTGTTGGTATTGGCGCCGGCGCCGTTGGTATTGGCGCCGGCGCTGTTGGTATTGGCGCCGGCGCTGTTGGTATTGGCGCCGGCGCTGTTGGTATTGGCGCCGGCGCTGTTGGTATTGGCGCCGGCGCTGTTGGTATTGGCGCCGGCGCCGTTGATGCTGTTATTGTCGTTCTAGTTATTGTTACCATTGGTGATGGTGCTGCTGCCATTTCTGTTCGGGTTGCTACCGTTGCTATTGGTACAGTGTGGAGGCGCAATGGCCCAGTGGTTAGGGCAGCGAACTCGCGGTCGTAGGGTCGCGGTTTCGATTCCCAGACCGGGCGTTGTGAGTGTTTTTTGAGCGAAAACACCTAAAACCTCCACGAGGCTCCGGCAGGGGGTGGTGGTGATCCCTGCTGTACTCTTTCACCACAACTTTCTCTCACTCTTACTTCCTGTTTCTGTTGTACCTGTATTTCAAAGGGCCGGCCTTGTCACTCTCTGTGTCACGCTGAATATCCCCGAGAACTACGTTAAGGGTACACATGTCTGTGGAGTGCTCAGCCACTCACACGTTAATTTCACGAGCAGGCTGTTCCGTTGATCGGATCAACCGGAACCCACGTCGTCGTAATCGACAGAGTGCTTCCAACATTGTAGTTCTAGTTATTGTTACCATTGGTGGTGCTGCTGCCGCCATTTCTGTTCGGGTTGCTACCGTTGCTATTGGTACTGTCATCTATGTTATTGTAGTAGTCGTTGGGAAAACTGCTGATGCTGCTACTTGGGTCGACTACCACATCAACTTCCTTGGCAGTTCCCTTGGCTTCGCAATGGCCTCCCACTGGGCAGCTGTTGTAATCTCTGCACGAGCATCCCGCCTCCGTTCGTGCCTGATGGGTGTTAACTAGGATGCTCTTGATATTGCTCCCCAGTTGACCCAGCTCTTAAGTTTCCATCAGGCAGGACTCTCTTGCGACAGGAAGAAACCTGACACGCTAGGACTCATGTGTCACCAGAGAAAACGAGGGACAGAGAAGGAGAGAGAAAGAGAAAGGTGGAAGAACAAGAGGGCGAGAGAGGGAGAGAGAGAGAGGAAGAGAGAGAGAAAGGTCGGAGAACAAAAGAGAAAGAGAGGGAGAAAGAGCAAAACAGTAAGTCTTCTCTAATCGCTGTAATATGACACGTTATGTAATAAAACTTGGGGTTGCATAAAAGACGGTTTACATGCGAAGAGGGTGTACATAGTGAATCCGGAAAGTATAAGGACATATATATCAGATATCGCACAACAGGAAAAAAATCTTTAACATCAGAAGACTGTCAGCTAAGTCAAGGACATCCTCAACTATTATTAGAGACCTTCTCTACGCAGATGCTTGCGATATTGTCGCTCATACAGAGGAGGACATGCAAAATCTTCTGAATGCAATTTGAACGGCTCGTGAGGCATTTGGCTTAACCATAAATCTAACCCAAACTGTTGCCATTTTTCAGCCAGCACCAGGAATGCCATACTTAGAACCTGGTATCTTCGTGTATAGAAGAAAATTTGCTGTGGTTTCTAAGTTTGTTTACTTAGGGAGCACACTAAACACATCAGCGAACCTTGATGATGGAATGTCACTACGCATTCAGAAAGAGCCAGTTTTGATTTTGGCAAACTGGAAGACCGCCTATGGTCTAGACATGGTATTTCCACTGCGACAAAGATGAAGGTATACAATACATGTACCTTAACCTCTTATTATATGCTTGCGAAACCTGGACTGTGTAATAATAATAATAATAATATAATAATATAATAAGGATAATGATATAATAATAAAAATAATAATAATAATAATAATGATAATGATAATGATAATAATAATAAATAATAATAATAATAATAATAATAATATAATAATGAAAAAGAATGATAATGATAATAATAATAATAATAATAATGATATAATAATAAATAATAATAATAATGATAATGATAATAATGATAATAATGATAATGATAATAATAATGATAATAATAATAATAATACAATAATAATAATAATAAAAATAATAATAATGATAATAATGATAATGATAATAATAATAATAATAATATAATAATAATAATAATAATAAATAATAATAATAAAATAATAAATAATAATAAAAGTAATAATAATAATGGATGATGATGATGATGATGAGGATGATGATGATAATAACAACATCGAAAAATACCTTAGGAATGAGAACCCAGGTTCGAAATTTCCCCAAGACACCTGATGAAGGCTGGAGGGTATATCAGCCGAAACGTTGTGTTAACAACAAACAAGATGAGGACAAATATCCGTCAATAGTAAATAATGTAAATTATATATATATATAATATATAATATAATATATAATATATATATATATATTATATATATATATATATATATATATATATACATATATATATATACATATATAAACAACAAGCAGGTGTATTTTAGCCGAATGAACTGACCACATACATATGCGTATATATATATATATATATATATATATATATATATACGCATATGTATGGGGGCAGTTCAATCGGCTAAATACCTATGTAGGTATCTAAGTATATATGTATATATTATGATATGTAAAAAAAAAATACAAACTGTGACAAGAACGCACAACCCCAGAAGACGACACAACAAACACAGACAGGACATTCGAAGGCCCCAGTCTTCAGTCAAGAACCGGATCATCGTAGTAAAGTAATTTCGGCTGAGTTAATCTTGATGTATATACATATATCTATATTATCTATCTATCTATCTATCTATATATATATATATATATATATATATATATATATATTATATATATATATCTATAATATATATGATGTATGTATGTATGTATGTATTGTATATCTTTCTCCTTTCCTCCCGGCTCCTCCAAAATCCTTTTTACTATGGACATCCAAAGCCTCTATACTGTTATCCCTCACCACGAAGGACTGCAGGCCCTTCGACACTTTCTTGACCTCCGCTCTCTCTAAACCCTGCTGACACCTCCACACTCATCGTCTGGCCGAACTTGTCCTTACTCTGAACTGCTTCTCGTTCGCGGGCGAGTTCTACCATCAGTTCTCGGGAGTGGCCATGGGAAAAACGGAATGGGCCCCAACTATGCGAACCTATTCGTTGGCTATGTGTGAGGCCCAAATATTCTCTAATTTCACTGGTCCCACTCCTGAACTATATGGTCGTTATATTGACGACATTATCGGTGCCACCTCACTCTCCCGCGAACATCTAGATTCCTTCCTCTCTTTCGTCCAATCTTTCCATCCAGCCCTCCACTTCACTTCCACTATCTCCAACACCTCTGTCTCCTTCCTCGACTTTCGGTTAGCATTCTTCACTCCACTCTTACCACCTCCATTCACTACAAACACAGACTCACACTCATACCTCAACTTCTCTTCCTCCCACCCAGAACACACCAAGCTTTCCATCCCCTATTCCCAATTCCTCCGTCTACGTAGGCTCTGTAGTGACGACCGTGACTTTGAGACTCAGTCTCAACGTATGGCTCACCACTTCACCCTACGTGGATACCCCCTCACCACTATCCACACCGCCCTTGCCAGAGCACGGTCCGTGGACCGTGTATCTGCTCTCCCGCCTCCCTTTTCCCCTCACTTACCACCCCACGACCCTACGTCTCCAACGCACCATTCTTCGAGCTTTCCGTCATCTCCAGTCCGACCCGTCCACTTCACACCTCTTCCCTAACCGACCCCTCCCCTCTTTCAAACGAGCCCACAACCTTCGAGACCTTTTGGTCCATAGCTCCTTCCTGACCCTACCTCCCAACCGGCTCGTTCCCCTGCTCCCGCCCACGTTGCCGCACTTGCCTTACCTCTCCAACACCACCCGCCTCACTAGCACCCACCATCGACCCTATCCCATCATCCACTCCTTCACCTGCACCTCCAGCAATATTATCTATTGCATCTCTTGCTCTCTCTGCAATTCCTTGTACATCGGACAAACGGGACGCCGCTTGGCTGACCGGTTCGCGGAACACCTTCGTGACATCCACCTTGCGAACGACACACCGGTCTCACGCCATTTCCGCTCCACCGGTCACTCCTTACAACACCATCTGGTTCGGTTTGTCCTTACACAGAGGCCATCCGGATTCCCGTTTGCGCCGTGAACAGGAATTAATCTTCTCTCTTCGCTCTTATACGCCATTGGTCTAACTCTCCCCCCTCCTCATCTAACCCCCTCTCCCCCCTCCTCACCTATCCTTTCTCCCCCGACCCTACTTCTTCAGTCCTTCATCCTTTCACCCTACTCCCCTTCCCTTCTCCCTCTTTCTCCCTCCCTCTTCCCCTTCCTCTGCTCCCTCACTCCCTCTCTCCCCCTCTCCCTCTTTCCTCCTTCATCCCCCACCTCCCTTCCTTCTCCCCCCATCCATCCTCTTCCCCTTTCTCCTCCCCCTCTTCTTCCCTGCCTTCTCTCCCCCCTCTTCTCCCCCTCCCCCTCTTCTCCTCACTACACCAAACATGACTTACACATCACAATCACATTGATGTGCCATACTAATACACACACCAACTAAACATACTAATACGTACTAATACATACCAGTACATACTAATACTTACACCAACCTATACATACACACGTCCAGACCCCGCATACGCACTTATACTCTCTCACACACACACACACAACCTATACATACCAATACGTACTAATACATACTAATACATACACCAACCCCATACATACGCACGTCCAGACCAATCTTACGCACCACTAATACTCTCTATACACACACCACACACAGCACACACACACACCCTTATATACATAACTAATACATACACCAAAACCCTATACATACACAAACCCAGACCCCTCACACGCACTTTTAGCTGGTCCCTCAACCCTTTTATCAACCCTATTATCTCCCTTATTTCGCTCGCGGTCTCATGTTTGATCTTTGACCTCTGGCCGAAATCAGATCGCCATGTTGATTCGTTAGCTACTGCATGCATTTTTTCTCTCCTTCTTTCTGTGTTTTTCTCTCTGTGTATCTTTCTGTTGAAGAGCGTAGGCTCGAAACGTTAAAGACTTGTTTTATTTATATTTCCTGAGCGCCATACTAATACAATTGTTCGTTTGTTTTCCACCTGCCTTCGTCTTTTGTTTATTTTCATAAAGCTTCCCGTTATATATATATGTGTGTGTGTGAGTATATTTATATACATATATATATATATATATATATATATATACACACACACAACATATGTATATAAACTCACTGACCTAAACAATACACACACAAACATGCATACAAACATATACTTAGATACATATGTGTATGTATATACATATATATATATATATATGTGTGTGTGTGTGTGTGTGTGTGTGTCTACATGTATATGTGCCTCCATGTGTGTGTGCGTGTGTACTGGGTGTCAGTTCATTCGAATAAAAGTTCCCCCAGGTGGTGCTCCAGCATGGCCGCAGTCTAAAGACTGAAACAAGTTAAAACGTAGAAGCGAGGGCATTGTTTAACATTTACAGAGATGTGTGGTTAGCAAGGCCACTGGGCAGAACAGAGCAGAGGCGGGTGGACACGATTTTCAGAAAGAATGTTATCAGTGACAGGAGTGTTATCATGAGGAAGGGAGGACACGGTTTAAGTTGGACAAAGAAAGGACGGTGGTAGGTCAGTGACCAGTGTGAATTGGTGGGAAAAAGGAAGTAAGTATTCTATGCGCGGGCATATAGGTATGATTGTACGTATGAATGCGCATTATTTAGGGTCAGTAAGTAAGGCCAAAGGAGGGATCTCAATGACCAATCAGGATGAGTGTTGACCGAAAAGAATTCGTAGAGTGTCAAGTGTGTGTGAGTTCATGTCCACTCCTATTGCGCAGCAATTTCAGCGATTCGTGTCTTTCTACTGGTGCACAATAATTGCAAATGAAGTCACACACACGCACACACACACACACACACACACACACACACACACACACACACACACACACATCAAGAACCAATGTTTTTGTTGTTGTTGTTGTTTTAACGGCGATGATATTGCGTTCGAAAATATCGCTTTCTAGTCTGTGTCGTACGACACTCATTCAACACTTCTAAAAATAAACAAAACTAAATTTGTTTATATACACATGTGGTTGGTATATATATGTGTGTGTGTGTGTGTGTGTGTGTGTGTGTGTATATATGAGTGGCTGTGTGGTAAGTAGCTTGTTTACCAACCACATGGTTCCGGGTTCAGTCCCACTGCGTGGCACCTTGGGCAAGTGTCTTCTACTATAGCTTCGGGCCGACCAAAGCCTTGTGAGTGGATTTGGTAGATGGAAACTGAAAGAAGCCCGTCGTATATATGTATGTGTGCGTGTATGTTTGTGTTTGTCACCCTAGCGTTGCTTGACAACCGATGCTGGTGTGTGATGTCCCCGTCACTTAGCGGTTCGACAAAAGAGGACCGATAGAATAAGTACTGGGCTTACAATGAATAAGTCCCGGGTTGAGTTGCTCGATTAAAGGCGGGCTCCAGCATGCCGCAGTCAAATGACTGAAATAAGTAAAAGAGTAAAAGAGTATATTATATATTATATATATATTGGTTTTATCTCTAATTTATTTATTTTATATCTATATTGGTTTATCTCTAATTTAATTATATTTATTATATATTGGTTTATCTCTAATTAATTTTACATATATATATATAATATAATATATATATATATATTATATATATATATATACTATATATATTTAATATCATGGGAATATCAATTCTGTGCTACGACTGAGACATTCAATTAAAAGTAATTAAAAAATTTAATTACTCTCAATAATTATTCATATTATCAAAATAGTGTTAGAGATAGAAACACCCACAACTTCATCACCTCCAAACATATTAACTCAAACACGACCATAAATGTTAAATAATATACTTACATGTTCTATTCATAATCCCAAAATGTTCTATTAATGGACTACACGTGTTTCATGAGGGACGTATGGTTTGTTAAGACGCAAAGACTCATTACAAAACTCATTAGTTTTTACACATCCCAATCATCAATAGGTCTACTTTCCACCACGTTATAAATATACTACACTCCTTATATATCGCGTGCAGTTTGTGGAAATCAGCTGAAGATCAGTAAAAAAGAGAATACCTACGCCGAACTTTTGAGAAATCTGCAGTTACTCTATCCAGATTACAAATTCAGGTTAATATCTGTAATTATTGGGGCACCGAGATATGTAACACACTGCTTAAATGCCAATCTTGAGAAATTAGGCTTCTCAAAACCTGAAAGAAGAAAGCTGATTCGAAGACTACAAATCTAATCCATCACTGGAACTGTAGAACTCTGTAAAACTTTCCAGAAGTTTATCATTTAAATATATATGAGCATGTCTAGATATGTAAGTATATGCATGAAAAAACATACATAAAACATACAAATCTGCACATACATACATACATACATACATACATACATACATACATACATACATAAAAATACCCTGCTGTTGCTGTTGAAATTCCAATGAAGGAGCCTTGGATCTAGGTTAGAAACCGGCTCTTTCTCTGTTGGTAAGAAATCTTGAAATAAAACTGAATAATGACATACACACACACATACATACATACATACATGCATGCATACATACATACATACATACATACATACACACACACATACATACATACATACACACACATACATACTTACACACATACATACATGCTTGCATACATACATGCATGCATACATACATACATAAATACATACATACATACATACATACATACACACACACATACATGCATACATACATACATACATACATACACACACACATACATGCATACATACATACATACATACATACACACATACATACATACATACATGCATGCATACATACATACATACATACATACATACATACATACATACATACATACATACATACATACATACATATTATAGAAAATGTATATGCGTATATGTATATGTGTAAAGATTGCTTGGTGGTTAGACTGTTCGGATCACGATCGTAAGGCCGTGAGTTCAATTCCCGGCGGTGTGTTGTGTCTTTGAGCGAGACACTTTACTTCACGTTGTTCCAGTCCGCGCAGCTGGCAAAAATGAGTTGTACCTGTAATTCCAAAGGGGTCAACCTTGTCTCAACTTGTGTCACGCTGAATCTCCCTGAGGATTATGTTAAGGGCTACGCGTGTCTATGGAGTACTCAACCACTTGCATGTTCCGTTGATTGGATCAAATAGAACACTGATCGTCGTACATTACAAATACTGATTTCGAATTTTGACACAAGGCCAGCAATTGGGGGGGGGCAAGTCAATTACATCGATCCCCCAGTGTTCAACTGGTATTTGTTTTATCGACCTTAGAAGGATGAAAGGAGAAGTCGACCCCGGAAGCATTTGAGCTCAGAACGTAAGATTGACGAATTACCGCTAAGCTTTTTGCCCGCCATGCTAACGATTCATCCACCTGGTATTACTGGTATTACATACTTAAATAGGGTGGCGAGCTGGCAGAATCGTTAGCACACCGGGCGAAATGCTTAGCAGTATTTTGTCTGCTGTTGCGTTCTGAGTTCAAATTCCGCCGAGGTTGACTTTGTTTTTCATCCTTTCGGGGTCGATGAATTAAGTACCAGTTACGCACAGGGGTCGATTTAATCGACTTAATCCCTTTGTCTGTCCTTGTTTGTCCCCTCTGTGTTTAGGCTCTTGAGGGCAATAAAGAAATAAGAATTGTTGGCACGACGGGAAAAACGCTTAGCAGCATTTCGTCCGTCTTTATGTTCTGAGTTCAAATTCTGCCGGGGTCAACTTTGCCTTTCATCCTTTCGGGGTCGACTTTGCTTTTCATCTTTTCGGGGTCGACTTTGCCTTTCATCCTTTCGGGGTCGACAAAATAAGTACCAGTTAAACACTTGGGTCGATGTAATCGACATAACACATCCTACAAAATAACCCCCCCCCCCTTATACCAAAATTAGAACACCCCCCAGCCCCTGGCTGAATCCAGTAAAAGTATAAAAGAACCCTTGCCGTACGTGTGTTGTTCAAACGCCAGAAGTTGCGGCATTTCGTCCGGGAGATCTCCCTTCAAAGACGTAGAGTGTTGAAAAGGACAGTATACTCCAGAGCCAGGCGAAACGAAATCGCCCCAGAAGCGGAGACAAGAGCTGTAGAAATAGCATTGTGTAGTATTTGAGCGTCGGACAAATTACTTGGCGGCGCTATTTTTCAGGACCTTTACTTTCTGAGTTCAAACCCCACCGAGGTCGACTTTGCCTTTTGATCTTTTCAGGGTCGATAAAATAATATTCGTGTGTTGTACTGAGTTCAATGTAACCGATTAATACCCTGAACAAAAAAAAAAACAAAAAAAAAAAAAACTGGTGATCTTACTCTTTTACTCTTTTACTTGTTTCAGTCATTTGACTGCGGCCATGCTGGAGCACCGCCTTTAGTCGAGCAAATCGACACCGGGACTTATTCTTTTGTAAGCCCAGCACTTATTCTATCGGTCTCTTTTGCCGAACCGCTAAGTAACGGGGACGTAAACACACCAGCATCGGTTGTCAAGCAATGCTGGGGGGGACAAACACAGACACACATACACACACACCAAACATATAATATATATACATATATACGACAGCTTCTTTTCATTTCCGTCTACCAAATCCACCCCAAAGGCATTGGTCGGCCCGAGGCTTAGTAAAAGATACTTGCCATCGTGCCACGCAGTGGGACTGAACCCAGGGAACTATGTGGTGGTAAAAACAGCTACTACCACACAGCCACTCCTGCGCCTATGTCAAAATCAGAAAAATATTTTTACAAACAATTTATTTTTAATAATCCTCGTTAAAAAAAAAAATATCGCAACCATGTTGAATTCTTAAACACAGCTTCCAGGTTGCTCTGACATTAAAAATGGTTTGATTTTTGATGGTATATGAATAACTGGAACTGGTGGATTAGCAGAAGTTTATTGGGGTGGGGGTGGGTCGCAATAAATTCTTGGCAGCAATAAATTCTTGATGTTATGAGTTCAAATTTCGGCGAGGTCATCCATCTCTTTCATTCTTTCGGGGGTCGACGAATTAATATAAAACTAATAACCAGGTCAGGGTAGGAATGAATGCCATCTACCCGCAAACCATCTGTTATCAATTAACACCCAACCACCCGTTCACTTTCCTTCTCATGTTAGCTGACCTTGTTCTTAAATAAGAAACAATAATAAAGCCGAAAGAGTATCATTTTTCCACAGCATATCTGTGGCTGTGTGGTAAGTAGCTTGCTTCCCAACCACATGGTTCCAGGTTCGGTCCCACTGCGTGTCACCTTGGGTAAGCCTTATCAGTGGATTTGGTAGTCGGAAACTGAAAAAAAGCCCGTCTCATGTGTGTGTGTGTGTGTGTGTGTGTGTGTGTGCGTGCGGTGCGTGTGTGTGTGTGTGTGTGTGTGTGCGTGTGCGTGTTTGTCCCCCACCTCCCGGCTTGACAACCTATTTCTTTACTACCCACACGGGGCTAAACACAGAGGAGACAAACAAGGACAGACAGACGGATTAAGTCGATTATATCGACCCCAGTGCGTAACTGGTACTTAATTTATCGACCCCCGAAAGGGATGAAAGGCAAAGTCGACCTCGGCGGAATTTGAACTCAGAACGTAACGGCAGACGAAATACGGCTACGCATTTCGCCCGGCGTGCTAACATTTCTGCCAGCTCGCCGCCTTAATTGACAACCGGTGTTGGTGTGTTTACGTCACTGTAAACTAGCGGCTCAGCAAAAGTAAACCGATAGAATAAATACCAGGCTTTAAAAAAAAAAAACCGATATGTAGTGGGGTCGATTCATACGACTAAAAATTCCTCAAGGCGGTGCCCCAGCATGGCCGCAGTCTCATGACTGAAACAAGTAAAAGAAAACCGGAAGTGGAGATGATGTTTTGAAGAAATTCTTCAATTCTTCAATCATGATGTCAATATATCTAACTTTAACCGCCCAGGTCGACTTTGCTTTTTATCCTTTAATCTCCTCCCCCAAGCTACCCTTGTGGAAAAAGTTTGAAATTATCATCATCATCATCATCATCACATCATCATCATCATCATCATCATCATTATTATTATTATTGTTATTATTATTATCATTATAAAAATGGCAAGCTGGCAGAATCGTTAGCACACTGGGTCAAATGCTTGGCAGTATTTCTTCTGTCTTCACGTTCCAAGTTCAAATTCCGCCGAGGTCAGCTTTGCCTTTCATCCTCTTCACTCGGGAGTTCCTCGCCAAAAGCAACGTGGTATTACTTCCGCACATGACCTATTTGCCAGAGTTAGCATCTGCCGACTTCCTTCTCTTCCCCAAGATGAAAATGCAGCTCAAAGGTCGCCGTTTTAATTAAGTTAAGTTAATTTTTTGGCTCAAAAAAGCAAAAAGCAAGGCCATGTAGGGGGACATGGAGTTATGTACAGGGAGGGTGTTCATGCAAAGAGTTCAGGCCATTTCTGGTCAAGAGAGACTTTGAACCGAGCAGTCGTCGGCATCTTCACGATCTCGTCCGGCAGCTTATTCCACGGATCCGCAACCCGGACGGAGAAACCCCCTCTCCTTCGATTGAGATGAAATCGTCGCAGATAGAGCTTTTCGGAGTGACCCCGCAGCCGACGCTCTGGAGCAGAAGTGAAGAACAGCTCTTTCGAGAGGTTACACTTTCCGCTTATGATGTTGTGAGCGAGAATGAGATCACCTCGGCGTCGTCGTCGCGATTCAGTCCTTATCGCAGGTCTTCGACACACATACGAAAAGATACTGCCAGACAGAATTCCAAAAGTGGCAGGAACGCTGGGACTGGTGTAGTGCTGTGCAAGGTGACTATTTCGAAGAAGATTATAATAAAACTTAGGCGCAGGAGTGGCTGTGTGGTAAGTAGCTTGCTAACCAACCACATGGTACCGGGTTCGGTCCCACTGCGTGGCATCTTGGGCAAGTGTCTTCTACTATAGCCCCGGGCCGACCAATGCCTTGTGAGTGGATTTGGTAGACGGAAACTGAAAGAAGCCCGTCGTATATATGTATTATATATAGTATGTGTGGTGTTTTGTGTTGTCCCCCTAGCATTGCTTGACAACCGATGCTGGTGTGTTTACGTTCCCGTCACTTAGCGGTTCGGCAAAAGAGACCGATAGAATAAGTACTGGCTTACAAAGAATAAGTCCCGGGGTCGATTTGCTCGACTAAAGGCGGTGCTCCAGCATGGCCGCAGTCAAATGACTGAAACAAGTAAAAGAGTAAAAGAGTAAAGAGTAAACAAGTTATTTTTTATTAAAAATAACTAATCCTTCTTTCTGTTTCCGTCTATCAAATCCACTCACAAGGCTATGGTCACCCGAGACTAAAGTAGAAGACCAACAGAATAAGTACAACAAATAAGAAGTGGGCTCGATCTGTAAGACTAAACTCTTCAAGGTGGTGCTCCAGTATGGCCGCAGTCCAATGACTAAAGCAAGAAAATGGGAAAAGCTAATGTATATGTATTGCTTCATTTTGAAATCTGGGGTTTGTGTACAACCTCATGTATAATAGGTAATTATTTCTACCCCCTAATCAAAGGGTACGTTTGAGGGAGCTATGTTACATGGTATTAGGTAGAGCTGGCAGAAACGATAGCACGCCGGGCAAAACCCTTAGCGGTATTTCGTCTGCCGTTACATTCTGAGTTCAAATTCCGCCGAGGTCGACTTTGCCTTTCATCCTTTCGGGGTCGATAAATTAAGTACCAGTTACGCACTGGGATCGATATAATCGACTTAATCCGTTTGTCTGTCCTTGATTGTCCCCTGTGTTTAGCCCCTTGTGGGTAATAAAGAAATAGGTATTCTGTCTGCTGTTACGTTCTCAGTTCAAATTCCACCAAGGTCGATTTGCCTTTCATCCTTTCGGGGTCGATAAATTAAGTACCAGTCACACACTGGGGTCGATATAATCGACTTAATCCGTTTGACTGTCCTTGTTTGTCCCCTCTGTGTTTAGCCCCTTGTGGGTAATAAAGAAATAGGTATTAGGCAGCAATGTGTCCCCTACACCTACATTGATCTTTCTTTTTTTTTTCCTTTTTACAAAAAGACCCCATAGTAAGGAAATACAGTTTTTGTATTTATTGACAATAAGGCTGTGAGCTGACGAAATCGTTAGCATGCCGGACAAAATGTTTGGCGGTATTTCGTCCGTCTTGACGTTGTGAGTTCAAATTCCGCCGGGGGTCGACTGCCGGGGTTGATAAAATAAGTACCATTAGAACTCAAAGGTCAATGTAATCGACTTAGCCCCACCCACGAAATTGCTGGCCTTGTGCCAAAATTTGAAATCAATATTCAGTGACAATAAAGTGGGGAGTTGGCAGAATCGGTAGCACGTCGGGCGAAATGTTAAGCGGCTTTTCGTCTGTCTTCTTGTTCTGAGTTCAAATTCCTTTGGGGGGGGAGGGAACACTGGGGTCGATGTAATCGATTTATCCCCTCTCCAGAAATTGCTGGCCTTGTGCCAAAATTTGAAAGCAATTATTTAGCAACAATATTATTCAGGTAGAGAAAAAAACATTTACAATTATCACAACATAACCAGACCATTGCAGAAACACTAATCTAAATACAGATATACTGCGAAGTCCCAATCAACATGTACTTTACCATAAATTTAATCCTAACCTAAACCGTAACCCTTAGTATTGAACCCCACACCTCACGAGTAACCGTTCCGTTTTTATTCTTAAATCTGTCTTAAAATAATAACTCCAACTGAACAATTGGGATGGAAGCACTCCGTCGGTTACGACGATGAGGGTTCCGGTTGATCCGAATCAACGGAACAGCCTGCTCGTGAAATTAACGTGTAAGTGGCTGAGCACTCCACAGACACGTGCACCCTTAACGTAGTTCTCGGGGATATTCAGCGTGACACAGAGAATGACAAGGCCGGCCCCTTGAAATACAGGTACAACAGAAACAGGAAGTAAGAGTGAGAGAAAGTTGTGGTGAAAGAGGGATCACCACCATCTCCTGCCGGAGCCTCGTGGAGCTTTTTAGGTGTTTTCGCTCAATAAACACTCACAACGCCCGGTCTGGGAATCGAAACCGCGATCCTATGACCGCAATTCCGCTGCCCTAACCACTGGATCACCACCATCCTCTGCCGGAGCCTCGTGGAGCTTTTTAGGTGTTTTCGCTCAATAAACACTCGCAACGCCCGGTCTGGGAATCGAAACCGCAATCATATGACCGCGAGTCCGCTGCCCTAACCACTGGGCCATTGCGCCTCCACAACTGAACAATTAATAAATACAGGTGTAACATATATGTAGCTTAAGGCCTTTCGCATTCCTTGTCACACTCCTCTTCCAGCGACTGGACGAAACGTTCAGCTGACGTCATACATGCGTCATCGTGTCAAAGGTCGGTTGTTGTGTCTCATCTGCTGCAATAGTTTTTTCCCCCACTCCTTTCCTCTTTCCACGCGATGATGTCATCCTGGCTTTCCTGCATAAACGCTTACAAGACAACATTCTTAAAACCTCGTCAATCCAACCCTTTTTCATGCATTCGGAAATAAACGCCAGTGAAGAAACTGCACTCCTGGCCTGGTTTTTCTTTTAGTGCAGAGTTTCTCAACCATTTTTTTTATATCTATGGACTCCTTTGATTACTATTTTCTTCTGGTGGACCCTTCTAGCCATTCGATTTTTAAAAACTACATTATTTACATTTGACGGATATTTGTCCTCATCGTGTTTGTTGTTAACGCAACGTTTCGGCTGATATACCCTCCAGCCTTCATCAGGTGTCTTGGTATTTTAATAGTATTTTAAGGGTCCCTGAAAATATTTTGGTTTTGATGTATGTATTGGTAATTATTGCAAAAAACAGCCAGGTTTCTTTCACTGATATTTTACAGAGTTCAACCTACACAAGGGAATGTGTGAAAAACATAAGAATTTTGAAAGAAGTTACTATAAAACTAATTTTTAAACACCGTTCTATATTTAAGAGATGAGGAATTATGTACATTATTTACACTATTTACATTTGACGGATATTTGTCCTCATCTTGTTTGTTGTTAACACAACGTTTCGGCTGATATACCCTCCAGCCTTCATCAGGTGTCTTGGGGGGAAATTTCGAACCTGGCTTCTCATTCCTAAGGTATTTTTCGATGTTATTATTATTATTATTATTATTATTATGCCCACGAGCATATGGCGTAGTGGTTAAGAGCGCGGGCTACTAACCCCAAGATTCCGAGTTCGATTCCAAGCAGTGACCTGAATAATAATAATAATAATAATAATAATAATAATAATAACATCGAAAACTACCTTAGGAACGAGAACCCAGGTTCGAAATTTCCCCTAGACACCTGATGAAGGCTGGAAAGTACATCAGCCGAAACGTTTGTGTTAACAAACAAAATGAAGACAAATATCCGTCAAATGTAAATAGTCCTCATCTCTTAAATATAGAACTGTGTTTGAAAATTAGTTTTATAGTAACTTCTTTCAAAATTCTTATGTTTTTCGCCCATTAACTTGTGTAGGTTGAACTCTGTAAAATGTTAGAGAAAGAAACCCGGCTGTTGCTTGCAATAATTACCAATACATACATCTAAAACCAAATATTTTCAGGGCCCCTTAAAATACTATTGTGGGACCCTAATTTACTATTTTCTTGTGTGTGGACCCCGCCAAAACCTTATAGGAACCCTCAGGGGCCGTACGGACCCCGTCTGAGAACCACTGTTTCAGAGTGTATACAAGATGGTAACTTGAAGCCGTCGGTCAAACGGTCAGACATAATAACAGTGACCACAGTTTTACAATGAGAGGGAGCCACGTTGGGAATGAGGACAAATATCCGACAAATTTCGGGGGTGCACCCGTTTGAACTGATTACCTCAGTTTCCAGTCACCAACGATCGTTCCCTCCCGGTCCCACTTCGGAATCCTAGGATACCACAAGCGACCGGTACTTACCTTTATCGAGCTATAGGGGCGGGCGTGGCTGTATGGTAAGAAGTTTGCTTCCCAACCACATGGTTCCGTGTTCAAGCCCACTGCGTAGCACCATGGACAAGTATCTTATACTATAGCCTCGGGCTGACCAAAGCCTTGTGGGTAGATTTGGTAGACGGAAACTCAAAGAAGCCCGTCGTATGAATATGTGTGTGTGTGTGTGTGTGTGTGTGTGTGTGTGTGTGTGTGTGGTGCGTGTGTGTGTGTGTATGTGTGTGTGTGTGTGCGTGTCTTTGCGTCTTTGTGTCTGTGTTTGTCCATCCCTACCGCTTGACCACTGGTGTTGTTGTGTTTACGTTCCTGTAAAAATAGCGGTTCGGCAAAAGGAAACCGATAGAACAAGTAAGTACCAAGCTTTAAAAAAAAGTACGTCCTGGGGTCGTTTCATTCGACAAATAAATTCTTTAAGGCGGTGCCCCAGCATGGCCACAGTCTAACGATTGAAACGAGTAAAAAGGTAAACGTTGTAAGATATTCTCTGTTAAATCCACAAAAATGGAAGAAAAGCAAAGACGACCTGAACTGGATTCTTGAGCCGGGAACGAAAAAGAAAACATGAGTTTAAGCATTTCTACCCTTCCATAGTTTTCAGACACGTTTCATCAAGGTCATCCTCGCCCCCTCTCTCTCTCTCTCTCACTTTCTCAGACCAAGAACCCATACAATTTGCCATATCGTTGCCATGGAGAAAGTCTTGAAGAATAAATTTGTCATCGAAAGACGAGGAAATCCAAGACGGAATCGGAATGTGAAAATCCAAACCGCTGTGTGTTCTTCTCTTCATCTTCTGGTCACTTACATCACACTGACAATTTAATTAGAATCTTTCAGTGTAACGATTATATCTTGATTGGCTTCATTAACATAATTAATGACCTCGTTTCACTGACATGCTTTTGACCAGACAACACCAGCGACACAAACTGGTTGATTGCCCAAACTTGCTAGAAACAGCAGCAAATGAAATCTCTCGCAAATTAAAAACACCTTACCCTCTTAAAAATACGAAGAACATTAATGTTGCCCTAGTTACCAACATTCTTCTTCTTCTTCTTCTTCTCTTCTTCTTCTTCTTCTTCTTCTTCTTCTTCTTATTATTATTATTATTATTATTATTATTATTATTATTATTAGGGCGGCGAGCTGGCAGAAACGTTAGCACGCCGGGCGAAATGCTTAGCGGTATTTCGTTTGCTGCTACGTTCTGAGTTTAAATTCCGCCGAGGTCGACTTTGCCTTTCATCCTTTCGGGGTCGATTAAATAAGTACCAGTTACGCACTGGGGTCGATAATATCGATTTAATCCGTGTGTCTGTCCTTGTTTGTCCCCACTGTGTTTAGCCCCTTGTGGGTAGTAAAGAAATAGGTATTTCGTCTGCCATTACGTTGTGAGTTCAAATTCCGCCGAGGTCGACTTTGCCTTTCATCCTTTCGGGGTCGATAAATTAAGTACCAGTTGAATACTGGGGGTCGATGTAATCGACTTAACCCTTCCCCCCAAATTTCAGGCCTTGTGCCTAGAGTAGAAAAGAAAAGAAAAGAATCGTTAGCGCGCCGGGCGAAATGCTTAGCGGTATTTCGTCTGTCGCTGCGTTCTGAGTTCAAATTCCGCCGAGGTCGACGTTTCCTTTCAACCGTTCAGGGTTGATTAAATAAGGACCAGTTGCGCACTGGGGTCGATGTAATTGACTTAATCCCTACCCTCAAATATGAGGTCTTGTGCTTCCAGTAGAAAGGATTATTATTGTTGTTGCTGTTGTTTTTTTTTTTGTTGTTGTTGCTGTTAAGGCGGCGAGCTGGCAGAATCGTTTTAGCGCCGGGTATAATGCTTTACGTTCTTGGTTCAAATTGCGCCGTGGTCGACTTCGCTTTTTATCCTTTCGGAGTCGATAAAATGAATACTCTGGTTGATGTAATCAAATAGCTCCCTTCCTGATGAAGAATGTTACAGGTACCTGGAAGTAGGTGAAAAAATATCTATCTTACGATGGTACCTGTGACAAGGCACGTGCCACTTATGAATATTACAACCGGATAAAGAAAATATGTACCTCGGAACTCGCTGCATTCAAGAAAGCAGTGGCGTACCATGTGTTGGCCGTACCAGCATTTGGGGGTACTTAATTGGACGTTTGGTGAGATCTGAACCATTGAGGGGAAAACCCGGAAGATACTAACGAGCATGCATAATTTCCACCTCACCTGTGATGTAGATCACCTCTACCTAAAACGAAGACAAAACGGTAGAGGCTTAACATCGACCCAGACTACCTTTAAATGTCGTGTCGTGTCACTTTTACTCTCTTTTACTTGCTTCAGTCATTTGACTGTGGCCATACTGGAGCACCGCCTTTAGTCGAAGAAATCTACCCCAGGAATTATTCTTTGTAAGACCAGTACTTATTCTATCGGTCTCTTTTGCAGAACCGCTACGTTACGGGGACGTAAACACACCAGCATCGGTTGTCAAGCGATGTTGAGGGACAAACACAGACACAAACATATACACACAACTACACACACACACATATATATAATAATAATAATAATAATAATAATAATAATAAGAAGAAGAAGAAGAAGAAGAAGAAGAAGAAGAATTTAGGGAGTAAATCCAAACTTACAGAGAAAAATTAGATAGGATTAAATCCAATTTGCCCAATAGTGGTTTTATCTCTAATTATATATATATATATATATATCTATATACATATATATATATATATATATATATATATAATATATCTATTATATATTATATATATATATACATATATATATATATATATATAATATATAATATATATATCTATATATATATATATATATATACATATATATATATATATATATACATACATACATATATACGATGGGCTTCTTTCAGTTTCCGTCTATCAAATCCACTCACAAGGCTTTGGTCGGTCCGAGGCTGTAGTAGAAGACGCCCAAGGTGCCACGCAGTGAGACTGAACCCAGAACCATGTGGTTGGTAGGCAAGCTACTTACCACACAGCCACTCATGCCCTTTGGCAGCGTATTTTAACCATCAAGCGTCGAAGTGCATCCTTTGACCAAGTTGGCATACTTGAGGCTGGCTGGAATATCATAAAACTTGGGAAGTAGCTCCTTGAACAGCATTCCTTGTCTGGTAACCTTAAATACATGTCCAAAGGAGTCGCACGATTCTACCGCAACGTATCATCAGATGAAAGGATGAGCGTATATGAGCAGAAAACCATGCATGGATATGTTAGCAAAAAGCTCCGGGATGATAGTAACATTGATCAGCAAAGCAGTTTATCATGGGCCAACAACCTATTTCTTTGCTATCACACAAGGGGCTAAACACAGAGGGATAACAAGGACAGACAAACGGATTAAGTCAAATATATCGACCCCAGTGCGTACTGGTACTTATTTAATCGACCCCGAAAGGATGAAGGCAAAGTCGACTTGGCGGAATTTGAGCCAGAACGTACGACAGACGAAATACACTAAGCATTCGCCCGGCGTGCTAACGATTCTGCAGCTCACTACCTGGGCCAACAACCGGATTACTAACCCCTACTTTGAAGAGTATGCGTTTGCAATCCAGGAACGGGAAATATCAACCAAATACCTGATGCACAAAAGGGATTGAGATGCAGGAAAAGCAGCAAAATGTGACAACCGATGCAGACTTTGTGGAGTTAACACTGAAGATATCACCCACATCATAAGCAATTATCCGAAAATGTCGTCACTGTATTATCTACGGATGAGACATGATGTAGCCAGGTACTGATTAATGAGATCCGTCGAAAGGATTATCCCGAGGACAAAGAATTAAGAACACACAGTATGGTAGAGGCCGTGGCCACTCATAATGAGGAGTACTGGTAGAACGTCTCAGTGAAAATCTCAATAAAATGTATGCATAATAGGCCTGACATAGTAATTTGGGATCGAGAAGAGAAACTGTGTACACTTGTGGAAATTCCCAGTGGATGTTAACAAAGCTGAAGATCAGTGGAAAAGAGAACACCCATGCTGAACTATTGAGGAATCTACAGTTACTCTACCCAAATTAGAAGTTCAGGTTTATACCTATAATTATTGGGGTCCTGGGATATGTAATAGGCAGTCCTAAATACCAATCTTGAGAAATTAGGCTTCTCAAAACTAGAAAGGAGAAAACTGATTAGAAGACTACCGATCCAATCCATCACTGGAACTGTAAGAATCTGTGAAATTTTCCAGAAGTTTAGTATTTAAGTATATATATGCACATGTCTAGATATGCAACTACATCAATGAAAATACATAAAGCAAAACATACAAATCTGCACATACACAAAAAAACAGGTACAAATGCCCTGTTGATGTTGAAGGAGCCCTGAATCTAGCTTAGAAACCAACTCTTTCTCTATTGGCAAGAAATCGTGAAATAAAACTGAAAAAACACAGATGCATACTTACATACATACGCATGCGCACGCATACTTACATACATACGCATGCGCACGCATACTTACATACATACGCATGCGCACACACACAAATCCTTCTCTGTATCTCACAGTATCTTCTAACGTCTTCCTTCTTTCTGCCTCTCTTTCTCTCACAGACAGACAGACAGACAGACGGCAAGTTTTCATCGATAGAAATTGAAAATAGTGAACGAAGGGCCGAAGTCAAGAGCAAAACTTTCGGTCTTTTAGTCGTTTTGTAATTTCTGCTGATTAAAAGAGGTTTGCTTCCCAACCACTAGGTCCCGGGTTCAGTCTCACTGCGTGGCACCTTGGGTTAATTTCTTCAACTATAAACTTCATGTTGGCCAAAGCTTCGTGACTGGATTAGGTAGACGGAAACGGAAAGCATATAATGTGTGTGTGTGTGTGTGTAAATGTGACTTTGGCAACCGGTGCTGGTTTGTTTGCATCCCCGTAAACTTAGCGGTCAGGCAAAATAGATTGAAGTACCCGACGTTAAAAAAATAAAGACATTTGGGGTTGATTTCTTCGACTAAGACCTTACTAGACGATGCCCCAGCATGGCCGCAGTCAAATGACTGAAACAAGAACTTGTGTAAATGTGACTTTGTGTTTGTTTCCCACCACAGCTTGGCAACCGGTGCTGGTTTGTTCGCATCCCCGTAAACTTAGCGGTCAGGCAAAATAGATTGAAAAATAAAGACATTTGGGGTTGATTTCTTCGACTAAGACCTTATTAGACGATGCCCCAGCATGGCCGCAATCAAATGACTGAAACAAAAACTTGAAGACAGACAGACAGACATGCATGCAGACAGACAGAGAGAGAGAGAGAGAGATGGATAGGTGTGTGTGTGTGTGTTTTAGTTAAAGAAGCAAGGTGACGTAAAGAAATATTTGTGGTGAAAGAAAAAAGTAGGATAAAAAGAAAAAGGAAGAGAGAAAATGAGGAAATAAGAGAAAAAGGAATAAAAGATAAGGAATGGTGCTGGTGGTGGTGGTTGTAAGAATGGCGAGGTGATGATGTAGAGGGGGGAAAGTAAGAGTATGGTCACCAATAGAGAAGTTAGATGATAAGGAAAGTATAGGAAAAGGACGGGAAGATTATAAGCGTAGAGTCAAGGTGGGAGGGAAAGAGTGTGTGTGTGTGTGTGTGTGTGTTGTGTGTGTGTGTGTGTGTGTGAAAGAGAGCAAGTGTAAGCGAGAGAGAGTGGGAAAACAAGAAGAAAGAAGTAAAAGAGGTAGGGCGAGAAAGAGAGATAGATATTCGTGGGTCAGTTAGTCAAATAGATAGATAGATAGATAGATAGATAGATAGATAGATAGATAGATAGACAAATAGATAGATAGGTAGATAGATAGAGAGAGAGAGAGAGAGAGAGAGAGAGACAGGTAGATATATAGAGACAGACAGATAGATAGATAGATAGATAGATAGATAGATAGATAGATAGACAGACAGACAGACAAATAGATAGATAGGTAGATAGATAGAGAGAAAGAGAGACAGGTAGATATATAGAGACAGACAGATAGATAGATAAATAGAGAGAGAGAGAGAGAGG
>NC_043021.1:17485932-17503432 GCF_006345805.1 Octopus sinensis | reverse complement strand
TTCTTTGTAAGCCTAGTTGAAGGAAATTCCACCTCACAGATTCTCCATGTTCCGTTGAAGCAAATTCGATCTCACAGCCTCTTTTACTTGTTTCAGTCATTTTGATTGTGACCATGCTGGAGCACCGCCTTTAGTCAAGCAAATCGACCCCAGGACTTATTCTTTGTAAGCCTAGTTGAAGCAAATTCCACCTCACAGATTCTCCACGTTCCGTTGAAGCAAATTCGATCTCACGGACTCTCCATGTTCCGTTGAAGGAAATTCGATCTCACGGACTCTCCACGTTCCGTCAACGGAAATACGACCACGTAGTCTCTCCACGTTCCGGATGCCCACTTCAGTTCGATGAGTATTGATTGAACCAGCTCTTCCACGATGATCCGCTCCGATCCATTGGGGGAAATAGCCTAGCAGATGGGACGCTTCTATGTTATCACCGTTCGTCACCTTTACTCAATAGTTAAGGTCCAAAAACTCGATTCATTAGCTGATACACGCCCTGAACGAGACAGGTTCCAATGTTATTCTGTCGCCACCAGTTTGGCCACTCGACACCAAACTACTCGTGTACACAAACAAGGATCTCTCTGCCGTATCATCACCGACGCCGCCGGTTTAGAATCATCGCAGTCTTATCATTAGTGGCGCGAAAGTGGAGGCGCAATGGCTCAGTGGTTAGGGCAGCGGACTCGCGGTCATAGGATCGCGGTTTCGATTCCCAGACCGGGCGTTGTGAGTGTTTATTGAGCGAAAACACCTAAAAGCTCCATGAGGCTCCGGCAGGGGATGGTGGTGATCCCTGCTGTACTCTTTCACCACAACTTTCTCTCACTCTTACTTCCTGTTTCTGTTGTACCTGTATTTCAAGGGGCCGGCCTTGTCACTCTCTGTGTCACGCTGAATATCCCCGAGAACTACGTTAAGGGTGCACGTGTCTGTGGAGTGCTCAGCCACTTACACGTTAATTTCACGAGCAGGCTGTTCCGTTGATTCGGATCAACCGGAACCCTCATCGTCGTAACCGACGGTGTGCTTCCAAGTGGCGCGAAACTGTGTAATTACCTTCTGGTTGATAACTGATGAGGAATTTTGGGACCTTCTGTGTCCGTTTGTGCACTTAATATACGTTTTACCATTCGTTTGTGCATTTTTATACGTTTTTTTTAACTTGCCAGTCTGCGTCCATTTTTTTGTTTGAGCATTTACTATACATTTTTTCACTTATATCTATATCTCTTATTCTTTACTCTTTTACTTGTTTCAGTCATTTGACTGCGGCCATGCTAGAGCACCGCCTTTAGTCGAGCAAATCGACCCCGGGACTTATTTTTTTGTAAGCCCAGTACATATTCTATCGGTCTCTTTTGCCGAACCGCTAAGTGACGGGGACGTAAACACACCAGCATCGGTTGTCAATGCTAGGGGGACAAACACAGACATACAAACACACACACACACCACACACACACACACACACACATATATATATATATATATATATATATATATATACGACGGGTTCTTTCAGTTTCCGTCTACCAAATCCACTCACAAGGCATTGGTCGGCCCGGGGCTATAGCCAGAAGACACTTGCCCAAGATGCCACGCAGTGGGACTGAACCCGAAACCATGTGGTTGGTAAGCAAGCTCCTGCGAATTTACTATACATTTTTTCACTTATATCTATATCTATATATATTTATTAAGCAGAAGTAACAGAGTGACTCAATTTACGAGAGTTTCGTGTGTTAAGTGCCAACGCACGAAACTTTCGCACTTTCCGTCTCTCTGTTACTTCTAAATATTAATATATATATATATACGCATATTTTGAGTTCTATTTTTCCTGTTTGCATCAGCATACATGCACACATACATACATACATACATACATACATACATACATACATAATACATACATACATACATACATACATACATACATACATACATACATGTGTGTATGTCATTCGAAGCTTTCTATCATCAGTCAAGAACTGGATCATCCTCGCAATTTCGGCTGATTAATCTTGAGATTGCTCCAATCTGGCCAGCCCCAAAGAAAAAACTAAGCTAAGAGCATTAGATTCCTTGGAAGAAAGTATCGAATGTATACGAAAACAAGGACGGAAAAACAGACGATGTTGCACAAATATAAATACAAAATACAATAAAAAATATCAGGAGTGGCTGTGTGGTCATCATCATCATCATTGTTCGACCGTGGTCGAGACAATGGAATTTACCATGTTGCGCCAGACTTCACGGTCCATCATAGCATTACGGAGGTCCTGTTGCTGGATGCCTGTATCCCTGGAGATTACATCAGGGTAGGAGAGTGTGCGCCCTCTGGTGTTGCGAGTAGATGGCTTCCAGAGGAGAAGAGTAGAAATTACTTCTTTTTCAGCTCTACAACAATGTCCAGCAAACTGGACTCCCTACCCTTCACAAGAGATGACACAGGTGGTAATTTCCCATATATTTGCATTTTAGTTGGATGGCGCCTCCACGAGAGATTTTGAGCTCTCATAAGGAGGCGAGTGTAGGTTCCATCCAACCGCCTCTCAAGCTTCTTTGATAACGTCCAGGTTTCTGAGCCATATAGTAGGATTGGTTCGACTGTGGCTTTGAATATTTCAAGTTGAAGTCTCTACTTAGATTTGATGACCAGATCTTATGCATGTCATTACAGGCTGACCAGGCCATACCCTTTCTAGTTAGAAAGTCTTTTCCAGATGATGATATGTATGACCCAAGATATTTATAATCAGAAACCATATTTAAAGGTGCACTGTTGAGAGTGTGGATGATGCAATCACTGTTGGACAGGCACTTGTTTATGTATTCAGTCTTGGCCTCATTGAGGTAAAGACCTACACAATTTGAGGCTTGTTCAAGAGATTGTAAAAGAGACTGGGCATTGGAGAGAGAATCACTGATAAGAGCGATGTCGTCAGCAAAGTCAGTGTCTGTCAAGTACTCAGCTGGGTGTCTGGAACTTCTTCTTGGTTTTATTTCAAAGCCCTTGCCAGAGATGGTATCAACTGACATACGTAGCACATAATCAACAACAATGATGAAAAGAAATGGGGCGAGTGTGTCTCCCTGCAGTATTCCGGCCTCGATCGAGAAAGTAGTGGTAAGCTGTGTGGTAAGTAGCTTGTTTACCAACTACATCGTTCTGGGTTCAGTCCCACTGCGTGGCACCTTGGGCAAGTGTCTTCTACTATAGCCTTGGGCCGACCAAAGCCTTGTGAGTGGATTTGGTAGACGGAAACTGAAAGAAGCCCGTCGTATATATGTATATATATATGTATGTGTGTATATGTTTGTGTGTCTGTATTTGTCCAATCCAACATCGCTTGACAACCGATGCTGGTGTGTTTATGTCCCCGTCACTTAGCGGTTCGGCAAAAGAGACCGAAAGAATAAGTACTTGGCTTACAAAGAATAAAGTCCCAGGGTCGAGTTGCTCGATTAAAGGCGGTGCCCCAGCATGGCCGCAGTCAAATGACTGAAACAAGTAAAAGAGTAAAAGAGTGTGTATTTACGTATGTAATTAAAAAGGTGGGTGACGCAGGGAGATAACGTACATATTTACAAGACGAACAAAGAGTTAACATAAACGACAGCAAATATGCTGCCCTATCAGTTATTGGCCAAATATCATTGCAGTTTCGATACTGTGTGTATGTGTGTGTGTGTGTGATTAACTTTTATGCGCAATGAAAATGTAAGCAATGGATTTCTGAAGAGTTCCTTTCTTCAACATGTCATTAAATTTCAATACATTCTGACTTTCAATCCAACAACCACAGCAGGAATGACAACGGAGTTAAACTTGGCTAAAAAAGGAATGTCTTGAACAAAATATTCCAAAGAATACAAAACAAAGTTCTCACTGACATTTCGAAACTTCGCCATTACGTTCGACAGCTGTTTCCAGGGGTTTAAGTACAAACATCACGAACCACTTATTCATTAGCTAATCAATATATAGTTATCACATAAATAATAAATGAAATGAAGTTGTATAATCCGATTCTCCCGTCCTCTTCAAAATTAGTTCTCACTGTTCGCTGTACTGATGGGGTTTCTTTTCCTCCCCTCTAACTGTCACTTCCATAAATCTTTTTTCTGTCCTTACTGACGCTGGTAAACTGAAAAATATTGGTTGAATAGTGTCGAAATTGCAATGATATTTGGCCAATAGGGCAGCATATTTGCTGTCGTTTGTGTTAACTCTTGTGAAAGGTAGGAGAGTCCAGTTTGGTGGACATTGTTGTAGAGCTGAAAAAGAGATAATTTCTACTCTTCTCCTCTGGAAGCCATCTACTCGCAGTACCAGAGGGCGCACACTCTCCAACCCTGATGTAATCTCCAGGGATACAGGCATCCAGCAACAGGACCTCCGTAATGCCATGATGGACCGTGAAGTCTGGCGTAGCATAGTAAATTCCATTGTCTCGACCACGGTCGAACAATGATGATGATGATGATGATGTTAACTCTTTGTTCTTCCTGTAAATATATACGTTATCTCCCTTCGTCACACACCTTTTTAATTACATACGTAAATACATATATGGAAGCACTCCGTCGGTTACGACGATGAGGGTTCCGGTTGATCCGAATCAACGGAACAGCCTGCTCGTGAAATTAACGTGTAAGTGGCTGAGCACTCCACAGACACGTGTACCCTCAACGTAGTTCTCGGGGATATTCAGCGTGACACAGAGAGTGACAAGGCCGGCCCTTTGAAATACAGGTACAACAGAAACAGGAAGAAAGAGTGAGAGAAAGTTGTGGTGAAAGAGTACAGCAGGGATCACCACCATCCCCTGCCGGAGCCTCGTGGAGCTTTAGGTGTTTTCGCTCAATAAACACTCACAACGCCCGGTCTGGGAATCGAAACCGCGATCCTACGACCGCGAGTCCGCTGCCCTAACCACTGGGCCATTGCGCCCCCACCGTAAATACATATATGTTTTTTATTGTATTTTGTATTTATATTTGTGTAACACCGTTCGTTTTTCCGTCCTTGTTTTCGTATACATTCGATACTTTCTTCCAAGGAATCTAATGCTCTTAACTTAGTTTTTTCCTTGGGGCTGGCCAGATTGGAGCAATCTCAAGAATATTCAGCCGAAATTGCGAGGATGATCCGGTTCTTGACTGATGATAGAAAGCTTCGAATGACCCGTTCGTATTTTTTGTTTTGTATCGTCTATCTGGATGTTTTGTTGTCCATTTTTGTATCAATTAGTTGTCCGGATGTTTTGCGTTCTTGTACCATTTGGGGGTCTCTTCGGTTTGAACGGCAGTTTTTTAAAACAATTTCCACGTAACTAAACACTTTTAAATTTCGTATACTGGTAGAATGTGTTTATGAAACATCTTTTTCTCTTGGCTTTATTGAGAAAATTCTATGGTTTGTAAGATATTTTCTCTTGGTTTTATTGGGAAAATTCTATAGTTTGTAAGATATTTGTTGTTGTTTTTTCTTCAATTTCTGCAATTTCAACCAATCAGTGACGTCTATTGAGTTAAAAAAGCATTCTGTGCCGTATGAATATGTCACTGGTTTAAGAAACAGATTGGGTTTATTTACATTTGTGAAGAAAAAAAGATACCCTTCCCCCCACCCTTAACCCTAAAACAGATTGCAATGCAATAGATCGATACTAGGGTCATAATTATGGGTGACAATTTCATATGACACCGCTAAAAGAACTGGCGTTCAAACCGAAAAGATCCCCATTTTGTATTTAATATATATACATATATATATAGGCGTGGCTGTGTGGTAAGTAGCTTGCTAACCAACCACATGGTTCCGGGTTCAGTCCCACTGCGTGGCATCTTGGGCAAGTGTCTTCTGCTATAGCCCCGGACCGACCAATGCCTTGTGAGTGGATTTGGTAGACGGAAACTGAAAGAAGCCTGTCGTATATATGTATACATATATGTATGTGTGTGTGTTTGTGTGTCTGTGTTTGTCCCCCTAGCATTGCTTGACGACCGATGCTGGTGTGTTTACGTCCCTGTCACTTAGCAGTTCTGCAAAAGAGACCGATAGAATAAGTACTGGGCTTACAAAGAATAAGTCCCGGGGTCGATTTGCTCGACTAAAGGCGGTGCTCCAGCATGGCCGCAGTCACATGACTGAAACAAGTAAAAGAGAAAAGAGAAAGAGAATACAAGCATACATACATACGTACATATATATACAAAACATTAAAAGATAAAAATGGTTGATATACAATGTCACACACACATGTATGTATATGCATGTGTGCGTGTTTGTATATACATATGTGTGTGAGTGCGTGTGTGTGTATGAATGTATGTATACATGCGCGTGCAAACCTGCGGACTCGCGTATATTTTTCCTGGCTCTCTTGTCTTTTTTTTATCTCCTTCCATTTCTTCATTCTCTTCGTAGTCTCTCGTGTACGTTCTCCAAGTATCTGACGAAGGACTAAATCCGAAACGTTATACTATTATTCTTTCTTATTTTCTTCCCTTCTCTGAGCGTCATCCTAATGAACTTTTTGAACTTTTTGTTGAGAAAGAGGGAGAGAGAGAGGGAGATAGGGAGGGAAAAAGAGAGAGGGGGAGAGAGGGGGGAGAGATATGGAGCAAATATAACATTGGGTAAAAGAAAGAAAACGTACAGTAATAAGGGGGAGGGATAGGAAGAGGAAGAGATGCAGAGTGAAAGACAGAAACCAAGGAGAGAGAAAGGGGTGAGAAATAGAAAAAGAAACGGGAAGAGAGACCGGTTGATTATAGAATTGATATGAAAGATAATTGGAGACAGGGAGAAGGGAGAGAAGGGGAGAAGAAAACGACAGATAGATAGAAAGATAGATAGATAGATAGATAGATAGATAGATAGATAGATAGATAGATAGATAGATATAAAGATAGATAGATAGAGATAGATAGATAGATATAGAAAGATATAGATAGATAGATAGATAGATAGATTACTGAGACTCAGAGTTACAAAGAAATAGATATACAAGCATTAAGCAAAGTGATAAAGAGAGAGAGAGAGAGAGAGAGTGAGAAAGTAAGAAAGAAAGAGAGAGAAAGTGAGTGATGACAAGTGTGTGAGTAAGAGAGAGAGAGAGGAAAACATTTAGTAAAAAAAAATGGATTAAAAGAGAGAGAAAGAGACCTTCAGTAGAAAGAAATAACGACGGATTAAGATAGACACAGGGAGAGAAGGAAAGATAGGATGACCGAGAAAAACAATAGAGAGATGGAATAAGAAAGACATATACAGAGAGAGAGAGAGAGAGAGATGATAGAGAGAGAGAGAGAATAGAGAGAGAATAGAGAGACGGACTGAGTGAAAGAAGGGAACGAATGTGACGAAAAACGAAAACAAACATTAAATCAGGAATGAAATGTGTGTGTGTGTACGTGTATATATATATATATATATATATAAACATGTACGTACGCACACATGTATGTATAACGTTTATGTGTGCGGCGGATGACTAAAAGAGCGAGACAGACGAGACAGACAGAAGAGAGAAGGATGAATAACACGTGTGTGTGTGTGCGTGTCTGTGTGTGTGTGTGTGTCTGTGTGTGTGTGTGTGTGTACGTGTATATTCATCTATCTATCTGTCTGTCTCTCTATCCATCCATTCTCTTCGGAGTGTTTCACCATGCACACACACATCGCGTATATATATAATGTATATCATTATATATACTACATTATATCGCTGGATATATATATATACACACACACATTATATGTGTAGTATCGTTATATATATATACATATATATACGTAGCAATAACTCCAGTTAAGCAGAGACTGGAAGAGACAAGGCAGCGTGTATAATAAAAGTGCGCCATCAAATTCAACGTGCGCGAACGAAAAGGTTGGAGCAAAGTTGGGTTAGTTGCCCTCCTCCTCCTCTTCCTCCCTCACACACATTTCTCCCTCTCTTACTGTCTACTCTTCCTGCCACCACCACCACCACCACACCACCACCACGACTACGACTACTACTACTACTACTAATATTAATACTGTTACTACTACTATCGCCATCATAGTCGGCGTTATCATCACCACTATCGTCATCACTACGCTACGTTTACCGTCGCCGCCACCGCCACCATGACCACCACTACATTACAACCACCACCACCACCACCACCACCACCACCACTTATTATTATTATTATTATTATTATTATGGCTACCCCCACCGCATCGCCAGCATCAACATCAATAGTGAAAATACCGCCTTCACCACCATCGCCACCACCGCCGCCGTTACCACCACCATTATCATTAATACACTAATCATTAATAGATCACCACCACCACCACCACCACCACCACCACCACCACCACGACCATCGCCGGCAATAACATCGTCGTAGTCATCATCATCATCATCATTATCATCATCATTATCAGCGTCAATGTCACCGCTGTCATCATCACCACTACACTTTGCCGTCATCGACACCACCACCACCACCACCTTTACCAAGACAGACGTGTTTACAGAGAGAGAGAGAGAAGGGGGAAAGAGAGTAAACGAAAGCTCTGAGAGAAAGAATAGAAAGGGAGAGAGAGGGTGTAAGGGAGATAAGATGAAAGGAAGAGAGTAGAACAAGTGAGTGTGTGAAAGGTGATAGAAAGAATAGAAAAGATAGGCACAGAGAGAGAGAGAGAGAGAGGGTGAGAACAAGAGAAAGAGTAAATAAGCGAGTGAAAATGTGAGAGAAAGACTAAGGAAATTGAGAGAGTGAAGAAGAGAGGATGTCAGTAAGAGAGGGAGTAACGGAGTGTGTGAATGTGTGAGTGAAAAGTGTGAGAGAAAGAGTAAGACAAAACAGAGGGAGAGGATTAATGAGAAAGGGAGTAAAAGAGAAATGAAGTAAATGATAGAGGGAATAACGGACGAAGAGCGAGAGTGTAAGAAAGCGAGCGAGGGAGTTGAAAGAGTGAGAGAAAAAGTAAGAAAAATGAGAGAGGGAGGGTGTAAAGGAGAAATGAAGTAAATGATAGAGAGAATAACGGACGAAGAGCGAGAGAGTAAAGAAGCGAGCGAGGGAGTTGAAAGAGTGAGAGAAAAAGTAAGAACAACGAGAGAGGGAGGAGTGTAAAGGAGAACTGAAGTAAAAATGCCGGAGTAGTGGAGTGAGAGAGAGAGAGAGAGGAAGTAAGAGAGTAAAGAAGGGAGTGAGTGAGTTGAAAGAGTGAGAGAAAAAGTAAGAAAAAGGAGAGAGAGGGAGGAGTGTAAAGGAGAACTGAAGTAAAAATACCGGAGTAGCGGAGAGAGAGAGAGGGAGTGAGTGAGTAAGGAAGCGAGTGAGTGAGTGAGAGTAAGTAAGGTAAAAAAATGAGTGTGAGAGAGGGGAGGAGGTGGAGAAAACGTGAGAGAGAAGAAGGAGTGACGGAGAGAGGAGGTGATGAATGCGAAGCAGAGGGAGTAGGAGGAAGGGTTTAGTGTAGTTTTGTAATAGTGACAGTGTTTACCATTCTGGAATTGGTCGACGCACCGATATGGAACCCCAGATCTCACTCCACATGAATACCACCACAATTGGATGCTAACCTATCTTGTATCTCCCTATCGATATCATATTTAATATATATATATATAAGCATATATATATATATATATATATATATTTATATATGATATATATGACTATATATTTATATATATACACACATAATATACACAGGTTAATTTTCTTTCATTATATTATCTTTCTGTATATACATGTATATATATATAATATATATATATATATATATATATATTATATACATACATGTATATACACTTTTTGTATATATTTTCGTCTTTTTCCGTACATACATAGTTTTTTTTAATTTTCTTCTAAAATTGTTAAAATTATTATTATTATTATTATTATTACTTTATTATTATTATTATTATTATTATTATTATTACTATTATTATCATTATTACTATTATTATTATTATTATTATATGATGTTGATGTCGGTCGGGGGTGGGGGGCGAGGCGGGAGGTTTGCAGTACATCTGTCAGGACGCCCTTTGGTAATTTGTCTCATATATATATATATATATAGCTTCACGTTGAGAGTTCGAATCCACGCCGAGGTGTTGAGTGAGGTTGGTTGCGACGGCGTGCTTTTTTATTTTATTTTATTTTAATTTTTTTAATATATTTTTTTTGTTGGTCTTTTTAAATTCTTCCGGGGAATTGATAAAAATAAATAACCGATAAAAGATAGAAGGAGAGGTTTACTTGACTGATAGGTTATCGATTAATCGATGCGATCGATGGAAGGGGCTGTTAGAATATGATTGGCACAACGGACTAGAGTGTCGGACAAACAAACCTCTCCTTGCTGTCTTTATTTATTTATTTACTTACGACACTCTACGTTCCAAGTTCAATTTCCGTCGAGGTCAGCTTTGCTTTTTACCCCATCGGTACTTAACAACACAAAGTACCAGTTATACGCTACGGTCCATATAACCAACTATATCGTTTCCTTATTTATTTATTATGATTTACATACTACATGTATCTCACAATACTTGCTTTAATTCATTTTGTATTAACATAACTTGAGGACACGATAAAAATATAACCCCGATATATATACACAGATCGATATATTATCGATTACTCCCTTCCCCCTCCGTCTACCCTTCTGCTTGTATTAGACTCGATTGTTATCATTATTGGTGTTGTTTGTGTCCTTAAGGCAGGCATGTGTACCACAGAATTTCGTCTGTTTATCTTCGTTTCTCCTGAAAATGTCGAATCTGGAGCCACCGAGGAAAACCTGTCTGTCTTTTTATCTCAACGTGGTGGTTCGATCGGCTAAAAATAACAACCAAATTTCCCTTTAGTAACACCACCGCACCGCACCATACGATCTTTTTGAATAAGAAGACACGTTATGAAGTGAAGGCAGCAGTCTTTAAGTATTTCCTAATAAAGATGTGATTACGTCTCGACTGGAGAGCCATTCATGGGTGGTCTCTGTTTGATTTAATGTCGACTACGAGTCGAACAACAACAGCCGCCAACCGGCTAGAAATAGTAGCTAAATTTCGTTTTTAATCATATCAATAATATTGTACATACCGTTAGAATTGGAGCGGAGTAGGGGCATGGAATATACTGTCTGGGAGAAAAAATAGGAGACCTGTAATAATGGAAATTGTCACAGCATGAATGTCTTCTAATCATCATTGGTTTGCTTGATGATGTCTAACCGGCATGGGTGTATGTAAATCTGAAACCGGGAGTGGAGAATCTGAAATATTAATAACATTATTATTGTTATCATTGTTATCGTTATTATTATTATTATTATTGGTTGGAGAATGACAGGGTGGAGTGGGGAGGGGGGGCGATGGTTTACTTGGGGACGACTTCGTTACGAAGGAAACATAGTTAAGCGCTGACTAACATACTTTTAATGTAAACGGGTGAAGATGGTGTTTATGATAGCTAACGGTGCTTTGAGACCATCGATGTGTATGAAACCAGGATAACCCATTTTCCTACAAACATATACATAAACACAGTCACAGTATATATGTTAACACAGGAACAAGGTTTAAAGGCAAAAGCCAACACCTCGGGGATTTGAACTCGCCATGTAAAATGTAATTGTAAAGAGGAAAAAGATCAAATAAATAAATATAAAGACAAATTAGTCGGACAGGTGCTTTGCCACCTATCATCAATTATAATAATAATCATAATAATAATAATAATAATAATAATAAATTTCACTTGATTGTTTTGTATATTTTTCTCAACCTTCGTAGAATATATATATATATATATGTGTGTATTTATACTCACATGTATGTGTACGTATGTATAATTTGAAAAAAAATATATATGTTCATGGTAGAAGCTGTTAAATATATATATAAATATTTTATATACACAACTGTCTATATATAAATCACTTTTATTCTCTCCAGAACATTATTGTAAAATACACGCGTGCATTTTTTTTAACATTCATGTATTATTATTTGTTCAAGTCACTATATATATATATATATATATCCATATATATATACACGCAAACACGTATGTAGAAATTCTGTATGGTTTAAACATGTCCACACACTGTTGATACTTTCAGATTTTTAATTTATAAATAACTTACATGTGTGAAACTGGAGTAGCTCTTGCACGGTGAGTGTTGTGGATGTAGGCACACACACACACACACTAATAAGAGGTGCTTCGATTATTACACACACATTCACACACACACACACATATACATACATACATATATATATATTGTGCGTGTGTGTGTTTATTTATTGAGTAATATTTACATATATGTATAAGTGTCTGAGTATATATATATATTTAATATTTATGCGTATAAGCATGGGTATATATATATATATATATATATATATATATATATATATATATCTATATTATGTGAGTGTTTATACTTATATGTGTGTGTATATATATATATATTATATGAGTGTTTATACTTATGTGTATATATATTATATGAGTGTTTATACTTATGTGTATATATATATATTATATGAGTGTTTATACTTATGTGTATATATATATTATATGAGTGTTTATACTTGTGTATATATATATTATATATATATGTGTGTGTGTGTGTGTATTTCTTTAAAAGATCTTTATATATATTCGGGAGTGAATGTGTATATATAGTTGTGCACGTATACGTGTTTATATTAATATATTGTACATATTCTCATGTATACATACATGAGTCTACATGTATACATGTTGGTATATACATGCAGTGACATGTAACCACTGCGTATTATTTGGTTAATCGTGTAATGCAGCATATAATATTTCTTTCTCGTAATATCTGCTAATGATTGTGTGTGTGTGTATATATATATATATATAATATACATACCTACACAAATATCTATGTACACATTGCTATCTTTCTTTCTATATTTATATGTATGTGTGTCTCTATCTGGCAGGCATTCAAAGTGTGTATGAATATATATATATATATATAATATATATGTGTGTGTTGTGTGTATGTATGTATATATCGATATGCACATGTAGAGACATGCAACCAGTTTAAACATCTTATGCTGTATGTAAAATTCATCATTTTCTGCCTTCATATATATACATGCGTGTGCAAACACTACTCGGTTTCAAGGCTAATATCTGGTTGTGTTCGTATATATGTGTTTGTGTATGTTTGTATAATATGTGTGTGTGTGTGTGTGTGTGTTTGTATATATATGAGTGTGTGTGTGTGTGTGTGTGGTCATAGCTGTGTGGTTAAGAAAGTCGCCTCGCTAAAACCACGTGGCTCCGGGATCGAATCTACTTCTCGGAACTTCTGTAATTGTCTCTTACTATATATATATATATATATATATATATATATTCACCTTGGTTACAATGCGGGTAACAGTACATATTTACTAACGCTGCTCCGTTATATATATACATGTTATAAGATGATGTGTGTGTGTTTTCTGGTGGGTTAGGTCCCGTAAGCTAGCCGTCCGACAAATTAGTGATCGATAAGTATTAATGATGAAGTCGAAGATGATCGGTTAATCCACTGGAGTCAGTGACCTAGTCATCCCAAACACTAAAACTACACACACACACAAATTACTTACATACATACATACATATATATACATATATATATATGTAATACACATCTGTATATACACACACAAAATACTTACATACATATATATACACACATCGGTATAGACACATCCAATATTCATATATATAATATATATATATATTATATATATATAGGATCCAAAAGATCCTATATATCTATATATATATTTGTATAATATACGTAAGTATATACATATTTATATACTTATACATATATACACACATACATACATTCACAAATTCATACATACATCTATATATTCATATATGTATGTATATATATATATATATATATATATATATTACACGCGCGCACACACATACACACATTGTACCCAGATTTGTCTTCCGTAGTTAAATATATTCGTTTAAAAAAAAAAAGTTTATAAATTCGATATTTTTTTTCATTTCTGAGAATTTTTCATGAATCAACTTTTGCTGACGTCGGCCTACGCCAAGTTTTTCCTCTTCCATTCCGGATCTTGACCTCATTGTTCATTAATTCAAATTCGTTTTGCTTCTTTTTATTTATTTGTTAACTCCGAACAACAAGTACGCGAAGCTACCGGCTTGTTAACCCGGCGATCGGGTTTCGATTCGGGAGTTAAGTTGCTCTATTCACAGACCCAACAAAGGGATGAAACGTTTACGTGGTCGCTGGACGTGCTAGAAACAGCCGCCAAATCTTTATAAAAGTCATCACACACGACCTCTTACTGTCTGTGAACACCTGATTGAAAAAAAAATGTAAAATAAAAAGGGAGTGGTCATAGCTGGGACGTCATTGATTACAGGTCTGATAAGAACAGACCTGGAGCTAAAGAGAAACCACAGCAGGTTTCTCTATTTAATGAAAAAGAACCATTAAGAGCGCCATAGATGGAAGCCAAGAAGGAATGTCTGTGATGAGTTTGCGTCAGTGTGGTCACTGACTTTGCTAGAAATAGCAGCCGAATGACCGCCAACCTCTACGCTGGATAATCGTAGCCATGGAAATAGTTTATGTCCGGAAAAAAAATTTTGGGAGGATTGTCATGGCTGGAATACCTTCGGCTAGGAATGATTCCAGACTAACAACAACAATAAGGAGTAACACTGATGCAGCCAAGTAATCGAAGATGACTCTACGTGGTCGCTCGAGCTCCTAGAAGTAGCAGCTAGGACACATTTGATGATATAAGACTGGGGTAATAATAATAATGATAATAATAATTACTTGTCTGAATACGACGGGGTGGTCATGACTGGACTGTGGTCCACTATAGGTCTACTTTATTAGGACTGACCTACGGTTAAACAACAGCACGACGCTTACAGTATCCGGCAATACTACAGGTGTTTGTTGACTCCGTTCCGAGTTCGCGTCCGACCGATAACTAAAAAGGTACCAAGTAATATTTTGAGGTTTCTTTGTATTCACGAAATCAACCGTATGTACATACACCATATATATATATATATATATAATATATTATATATATATATAATATATATATATATATATAATTTTTTTTTCAAAATGTAACCATGTGAATTGTTGGCAATTTTCTTCCTTCGTCCTCCCTTCGTATTGGACTTTTCCTCTGTTTCCGAAGAAGAGCGTCTGCTCGAAACGTTAAACCATTTTTCTTTCCCTCCCTGAGCGTGTGCTAATACTTTACATGTACTATGTCCTCGCGTTGTTTTTTTATATTTTTTTTCGAGTTAGTTCTTTTTGGGATTTAGTTGTATTATATACGCATATATATATATATAGTAAATTTATCGAAGACATACGCAAACAACAAGACTTCTGTTAGAAAACAGAATGGGCCACATAAGAGCTACCTGCTAGAATCCCTGAATACCAACATAAATTGCAAACGATGGTGTTTTATTCTTTATAACTTGTACGATAAAAATAGTAATTAAGTTCGTTTAATTAGTCTTACTAATCAGATTCCCTCGTTAGTTCACAGTGCCTTAATTACACTACACGTGTGGAAATCCCGAGTGTCCGCATAAATCCAAAGGTATGCTGTTTTTTTATGTCTATAAAATATACTATAAAATGGTAAACGAACTCGGTTTAATTAGTTTTTGCGGTCATTTATGTAGAAAGATGATGCGTTTGTAAATTGGGGGGAATGTAAAAGATCCTTTCTAGGTTTATTTACATTGTCGACAACCACATACACACTTGTATGTGTGTATATATATAATATATATATATATATATATATATATATATACACACACATATTTGTTTGTTTCTATGTTATAATAACAACAGTTTTATATTAAATTGAAGACTTACTCAATACACTTGGTAGAGTGCAAATTTATTATTGACAGTGACTTCGAAGTATCGGCCAGCCAAGCCCTCGTCGAAGAGCAGTCTGACAATGGCTTAGCTGGCCGAAAATTCGAAGTCACTGTCGATAATATTCTTAAAAATTATATATGTGTGTGTTTGTGTTTGTGTTTGTTCCCCTCACCCCACCACACAACATCGCTTGACAACCAATGGTCGGCGTGTTTACGTCCCCCGTAACGTAGCGGTTCGGCAAATGCGACCGATAGCATAAGTACTAGGCTTATAAAGACTAAGCCGTGGGGTTTTCTTCGACTAGAAAACGGCGGTGCTCCAGCACGGCCGCAGTCAAATGACTGAAACAACAGAAAAATATCCATCTATCTATCCATTTCTCTCTGTGTATATATATATATATACATAACATACATACATAAATATATATATATATATATATATAACCATCTGTATGCAATGCATCATTACTAGTAGGTACTATCAGAGAGAGAGAGAGAGAGAGAGAGCCTGGGAAGAGAAAGTGGGGCGTTTTGTCATTGACTTGTTTCACAAGAGTACATCTGAGATGCCAGATAAATCAATCGATTCCAGCATACAAACGAAACCAAGTCGAGGAATCGAGATAGGTTGTTCTAAATAGACACACACATACACACACACAACGGCAGGCATACATACACACACACACACACACTCTCACAGACGCACGCTCACTTGCTCGTACAGAAGCACATGTTATCTCAAGAACTCTCTCTCTCTCTCTCACACACACACTCACTAATGATAATAATAATAATAATAATGATAATAATAATGATGATGATAATAATGTCAGTTGCTACTAAATTCTTCGATTTAATTGTCAAGTTCTTCACATCAGACCTCTTTAACAGGTAAACGCAAAACCATCTGCGGGCGCAGCTCCGTGCTACAGGTCGTATAAAGGTGAATGACCTCCAAGGCCCCGAGGGAATTTTCAGGGGCGGAACCTTCCACATGTACCTTGAGAAAAATGATTAATAAATTCAATTTTCGAATTTAATTCTTGTAATTAATATGTTATTGTTAAGGAATATAGTTTTAAAAAAAATTTTTTAAATGTGTTTTTATGAGAGAGGTCTTACATAAGAATTATGTTTTCGGGACCTTGTCATGTTTCAGATAATATCGTGGGGGGAAAATGTTCCCCGTGAGTTCAGAGATCCCTCATAATCTGTTCTATATAGTCGTGCCGATCTGCTATAAATAACGGTTAAATTCTCTGAAATCACGCCATACTGACCTAGATATACCAAAGTGTTGGGCTAGTCACGGCTGGAATATCTTCGTGTCCGCCTGATCAGGCCTAGCTTAAGGATCAGTAACCGCTTAGCGCACACAACCAACCAGTTGAAGACTGTTTCTACGTGGCTCCTCGACCTCCTAGAAATAGCAGCGAAATTCCCCTTAAATATTAATAACTTAACTATCTTGCTTTTT
>NC_043021.1:17468432-17480932 GCF_006345805.1 Octopus sinensis | reverse complement strand
TATTTGAAGTGCATCTGCATTTTTTTGTTCTTAAAAACAATCAGGTGTTATTTGAAAGGAAGAGTTACTCTTTTACTCTTTTACTTGTTTCAGTCATTTGACTGTGGCCATGCTGGAGCACCGCCTTTAGTCGGTCAAATCGACCCCGGGACTTATTCTTTGTAAGCCCAGTACTTATTCTATCAGTCTCTTTTTTGCCGAACCGCTAAGTTTTAATTAACTTTTTAATTACCATATTCTTGTTGAAATTCGTTGTCTTTATTTCAATTAATTTTGAAATTAGTGGAAAATGTAGTAAAACAATTTTGTCCTCATAGAACATAGATTAACATGAGATTTTAATGGTAGGTTTTAATTAAGGTTCTCAATCATTTATTTACCTATGGACTGCACTTTTCATTACTATTTCATTCTGGTGGACTCCCAGAGCCATTCGATGTCTAAAAAGTAGTTTTAAAGCTGGTTTTTTCGAAATTAAATTCCTAGTTTGTTTTTCATCCATTCGGGTGTGTAGGTCTACAAAAGCATTCTCTGAGAGAACATATTCCAGTGAGTGGGAAACCTGTTGGACTCTGGAAAACATTAAAGAAAGGAATGTGACTATTTCTTGCCATAAATACATCTAAAACAAAATTTATTCGCAAACCCTTAAAATAGTATTATGGACCCCCAAAATCTTATACAGATCACCTGGGGGTCACATGGATTGTAGTGGAGAACCACTGCTTTTAAACATAAAGTTTGCATCCTCGAGTCGGCTTGGGTGGGTGAGTGGTTGGGTATTAAAAGGGTTGAGCATTTAGCATCCAGATTATTCTGACCAGTGTGACCCTTAGTTATTCACATTGTTTTAAATTGACCCTGCATCAGCTCATAACTTTGAGATTTTGATGATGTGAGATTGTTTGTTTTTAGAATAACATTGTAGGGAAGGTATGAAAGGCCTGATCAGGCTGAATTGACATAAAACGGTGGGAGTGCGGGGCCGGGGGGGGGGCGGAGGATATTGGAGTTGGACATGGCTGCTTTTAATTCCAAAGGATTACTCAAACACAGCTGTTGGGGTTTGTGGTTATGTGAATTAGTTCTGTGTGTGCATGGCGTGTGTGTGTGTGTGTGTGTGTGCATCTCTGGGACTTAGGTTTTATTCCTTATAAGAATTGAAGCTAGTCACCAATGAAGTGATGGGCTATTTTGCTATTTTATCTCTTCAGCATTCGATTCCTCTGTCAAAGTGGGTGATGCTTGTTTATTCACATTGCTTAGGATTAACCATGGATCATCTTGTGGCTTGGGATTTCAACGAGTGTGATTGGTTGTTTTAGAATAGCATTGTGTAGGGGTGTGAGGTGATGTGATAGGCCAGATCTGGTTGGGTTTCAACATTAAAGCAGAATATTGAGCTAGATATGGCCAGTTAAAGGGTTAAACACCCAGCAAAGCATGTTAGCTTAATTTCTCTCCAGCCTTGCCTGGCCCCCGTGCCGGTGGCACGTAAAAAGCACCATCCGATCGTGGCCGTTTGCCAGCTCCGTCTGGCACCTGTGCGGGTGGCATGTAAAAAGCACCCACTACATTCTCGGAGTGGTTGGCGTTAGGAAGGGCATCCAGCCGTAGAAACACTGGCAGATCAGACTGGGCCTGATGCAGCCTTCTGGCTTCACAGACTCCAGTTGAACCGTCCAACCCATGCTAGCATGGAAAGCGGATGCTAAATGATGATGATGTTTCACACATCTACATTTTGGGCCCATGTTTACACTGCCATGCAACCTTGCACTTCATGCACAAGCTTCATAGAATCTACCTTTCATTGGTAAAAAGAAACTATTTGTTGCTACCTTCTGAACTTCCTACATCCTGTTTTGGCTGTTATACATTCACAACGCCTCACTTTAAATGTAATTTGTCAAAATATTTTCGTCGCTTTGAGACCGCAACCTGTTCACTGACAAAATTTTGTGCTGCAGACGTTGCACGGAATTTTGTCAGTGAACAGGTTGCGGTTTCAAAGAGACGAAAATATTTTGACAAATTACATTTAAATGTTGAAGTGAATCTAAAGGTTTTCTTGTGTTTTTAAATGGCTTATAAGCACCTTCCACGTTGCAATTGTTGTGTATATAAATATATATATATATATATATATATATATATATATTAGTATGTCTGTGTACATTTACTTCACATATTTATGTAGTAGCTGTGTGGTAAGTAGCTTGTTTACCAACCACATGGTTCCGGGTTCAGTCCCACTGTGTGGCACCTTGGGCAAGTGTCTTCTACTATAGCCTCGGGCCGACCAAAGCCTTGTGAGTGGATTTGGTAGACGGAAACTGAAAGAAGCCTGTCTTATATATGTATATATATGCATATGTGTGTGTGCGTGTATGTTTGTGTTTGTCCCCCTAGCCTTGCTTGACAACTGATGCTGGTGTGTTTATGTCCCCGTCACTTAGCGGTTCGGCAAAAGAGACCGATAGAATAAGTTCCGGGGTCGAGTTGCTCAATTAAAGGCCGTGCTCCAGCATGGCCACAGTCAAATAACTGAAACAAGTAAAAAAGAGTAAAAGAGTATATATATATATATACTTATATATATATATATATATATACATGTTTCTATGTATGTATATGTATATAGTAAATGTACTTAGATATGATGAATGTACATGGGTATTGCACACACATATATATATATGTGTGTGTGTATGTATTTGTATATATATATGTGTGTGTGTATGCACATGTACTTTACGCACGTACACACACGTACAAAAGTTGATGTTTTATTTGTCTGTTATTCAATGAAAATGTGGACTATGTTTTGTATAACACTACTTGCTCATTCATTTATGAAAACCTCCCCCATTGCACCTCCTCGTCTTCTTGTAAGAAGTACATTCAGTGACGTTAATTATCGCTCGTAAAAGTGCATACCGACCACTCACACATTTGGTTGAGGCGTGGCCGTGTGGTAAGAAGTGGTTCCGGGTTCAGTTCCATTGTAAGGCACCCTGGGCAAGTGTCTTTTGTTCTCGCGACGGGCCAACCAAAGCCTTGTAAATGGATTTTGTAGATGGAAACTGAAAGAATCCCATCTTTATATATGTGTGTGTGGGATGCTGAGGGAGTGTGTGAGAGTTTCGGATGCTGAGGTGGAAATCCACGCTGTCATCTCTTCAGTTTCCGGCTATCGATGGCCGGATAACTGAAGAGATGATGGCGTGGATTTCCACCTCGGCATCTGAAACTCAGAGTTTTATCATTCCCAACCACATAGTTTCAGGTTCAGTCCCATTGTGTGGCACCTTGGGCAAGTGTCTATTGTAGCCCTGGATTTATTAAAACCTTGTGAGTGGATTTTGGTTGAGGGGAAACTGAAAGAAACCTGTCACACATATATATATGTGTGTGTGTATGTGTGTGTGTGTGTGTGTGTGACTTAGTGTATATGGTTGTCCCTTACCAACGCCTGACAACTAGTGTCGGTTTGTTTACATCCCTGTAATGTAATGGTTCTGCGAAAGAGCCTAACAGAATATGTAACAAGCTTTACAAAAAAATAAACAAGTGCCCCAGTCTGGCCGTAGTCCAATGACTGTAATAAGTAAAAGATAAAAGAGATATACGGGTGTGGCTGTGTGGTAAGAAGCTTGCTTACCAACCACATGGTTCTGGGTTCAGTCCCACTGCATGTTACCTTGGGCAGGTGTCCTCTGCTATAGTTTTGGTCTGAGCAAAGTCTTGTGAGTGGATTTGGTAGATGGAAACTGAAAGAAGCCCATCGTATATATATATATATATACACTTATGTGTGTGTGTGTGTCTGCGTTTGTCCACCCACCATCGCTTGACAACCGATGTTGGTGTGTTTACATCCCTGTTCGGCGAAAGATATCGCTAAAATAAGTCCTGGGGTCGATTTCTTTGACTAAAAAAACCCCCCATTAAAGTGATGCTTCAGCATGGCCACAGTCAAATGACCGAAGCAAGTAAAAGGGCATTAGTATATATATACATGGACACTGGAGGTTTTAAATTGGTGTAAAACTCTGTGTGTGTGTGTGTGTGTGTGTATGTGTGTATGTAAATATAGGCCAAGTATAAATAGATATAGTTATGCATGGTTTTATGTCTATACAAATAGATAGAGTCTATTGCATGCATATATTGTGAACACTTTTCTGTTGTTTGTTCAACTGAACATTTATGTAGACAGACAGACAGACAGACAGACAAACAGGCAGGCAGATATGTTGATAGATAGATAGATAAATGTTAACAAATGGATGGATAGATAAGTTTCTTTATTGGCCACACAGGGCTGCACACAGATGGGACAAGTTACAAGGTAGAGCTTTTCTTTTGGGGGATGAAAAAAACAAAAAACAAAAGAAACAAAAAAAAAGGGGTGGCGTAGGTTTTCGATCAAGAGGGATCAGAAAAGGGAAGAAAAGAACAAAAAAAAAAATTAAAAAAAATCTTTTTTAAATGGATGGATAGATAGATAGACAGGTAAATGATAGGTAGATATGTTAAGAGGTAGATAAATAGACTGATATACATATAGATCGATGGACAGACTGACAGATAGATATGTTAACGGATGGATGGATAGATAAATGTTAAAAGATAGATAGATGAATAGATAGATAGATGAATAGATAGATAGATAGGTAGGTATGTAGATGAATAGATAGATATTTAGATAGACAGGAAGGTAGGCAGATAGATATGTTAACAGATGGATAGATAGATAACTTTCTTTATTGGCCACACAGAACTGTACACAGAGGGGACAAATACAAATGTAGAGCTTTTCTTTTCGAAAATGAAAAAGAAAAAGGGGGGAAAATAAGAAAAAAACGTAAAATTCCGATCAAAAGGGATCAGGGGTGGGGAATGATAGATAGATAGATAGATAGATAGATAAATGTTAACAGATAGATGGATAGATAGAAAGAAAGATAGATAGGCATACACTCATACAACTGAATAGAGATATGGTGATAAACAGACAGATAGATAGATAGGTATAAAATGGGGAAGGAAGGATGGATGGGTAAACAGGAGTAAATAAATTGATGGGTTTCTTGGTCATTATATATAAGTATATTTGGAGAAAACTGATGGATATTTACAAAAGATAGACAGACAAGGAAGGTTGGTTGGTAAAGAGATATGCAACAACAGACAGTTGCAAGAGGTAAAACAGAGAGAGAGGTCTGCAGAGTTCTATATATAACAGACAGATGGAGGTCGACAGAGAATTAGCTGTAGAGAGACGTCGATAGATAGATAGGTGGATGGCTGGATGGATGGATGGATGGATGTGAGTATGAAAAACAGGTAGGTATGTAGGTAGAAAGGTCTAAATAGAGAGAGAGAGAGATACAAGAGTTGTCTGACACATCATTTGCAGTTTGTGTTTATAAACATCTTTTCATAAACATGTTTATTTGGTTTTCGTTGACATACCTACCATAGTTAGCGATCACAACTTGAAAATTAAGGCTTGACACATTGTGTGTGTGTGTGTGTGTATTTAACCTTCTTATTGATGCTGCTGCTGTTTGTTGTTGTTGTTATGTTGTTGTTGATGTTGTTAAGCAAGAAGACAGGTAAGGGTGATTAGGTGATGGTCTAGGGGCTTAGGGGCAGGAGACCCCAGACCTTGTAAAAAAAAAAGAAAAGCCTTGTGAGTGGATTTGGTAGACGGAAACTGAAAGAAGCCCGTCGTATATATGTATATATATATGTATGTGTGTGTATATGTTTGTGTGTCTGTGTTTGTCCCCCCCCCCAACATCACTTGACAACCGATGCTGGTGTGTTTACGTCCTCGTAACTTAGCGGTTCAGCAAAAAGAGACCGATAGAATAAGTACCAGGCTTACAAAGAATAAGTCCTGGGGTCGATTTGCTCGACTAAAGGCGGTGCTCCAGCATGGCCGCAGTCAAATGAGTGAAACAAAGTAAAAGAGTAATAGAGAATTAAGTAAAATATCTTTGACATTATGAAGTCAGTGTTTGGGAATTTTGGTAAAATTTTGCTTGAGGGCTTTAATTAAGGAATAGAAAGTTTCCCTCATAGAACAGGTAGTGATCCCAGGTGGAAGATCAAAATGGTTCAATATCATTCCATACGATCTAACTGTGACTTTGTCAACCAATTTTAGGTATTTTATTCGTGCATTTACAGACCCCACCAAATGGAATATCATATTGTCTTTCCTTAACCTCTGGGTCTTCACAATTTTAAACTCATTAACGCTGATTCAAACTAATAGTGCTCGAGGTTAATTACTAACTCAATCTTAATTTCATTGTTAATTAATCCTTCTGATACAAACCTGGCTGTGACTGCCCTCAGTTCTACGTTACCGACTTTTTGGTTTGAAGTTAACTAAATTAAAACCTCCCATCAAGATTTCTCGTTAATTCATATTCCAAACACCAGGTTAATAAACACCAAAGTCATTTTAATAAATTTTTCATTATTTTCAAAACGAACTGAAACAAAGGCAGGAATGCGGTAACAAAAGGCTTAACTCTTTTGATACCAACCAGCCTGTCTTTGGTTCTATCATACAAATTCCCCCATTTTCATGTGATCATCATCATCATCATCATCATCGTTTAGCGTCCGATGATGATGATGATGATGATGATGATGATGATGATCACATTAAAACCTTCTATCAAAATTTCATGTTAATTTATCTTCCAAACACCAGGTTAATAATTAGAAAGTCCTTTTAATAAATTCTTCATTATATTCAAAATTTATTGAAACCAGCAAAGCAGTCTATTTCAACAGAAAAACGGTTACAAAAGGCTTAAATTAATAACTTCACGCTACCAATTAACTTATGATTAAAATTGTGTGGCTTTTAAAAAATTTTTAACAGCTAATTAGCAGTCATTAGAATGTAAGACTAATTATCTTTCTGGTATTTGTTCCAGTTCTAATTCTTTGGTGCTAGACTTAATGCATTCCTTGATTGAACACCTCTGCCTGGTTTTCCTGTACCTTTAGCACCAATATTTGGTTCTTGGGTGCCTCCAGCACACAGCTGCAAGCATTAGGGCTAAGGTTCTTTTTTGACAATCAGTTCTTTCTTTTCTTCCACCAGTCTTGTTATCGCTAGGCCTAACTCATCGTAAAGTCAATACCATCATGACCGATATCCAATCTACAGTGGAGAAGGCTAGCCACTGGATTTGGTTAAAAAGAGACGATGAGCAATGGCTAGAAGAATATTGAGCTTTATTTGATAACCAGCTGATCTAGCAAGCGGGGCCTCATATCAGTGAGGGGGGGGCCGGCGCACATTGATGCCGGCGAGAGGTAGGCCCCGAAACAGCGCGCATTCTCTCCTGATGACCCTATACACTTGCTAGCTTCCGGTATACGGAGCTTTTGACTGGTAGCAGTTGCATGTGCAAGTTGTTTGCAAAACATGTCATTTTCTGGCCAATGCTGATATGGAAAAGTAGACATTTAAACAATGATACATACATACATGCATACATACATACATATTTACATATAGGTACAGGGACGGCTGCTTGCTTCTCAACCACATGGTTCTGGGTTCAGTCCTGCTGTATGGCACCTTGGGAAAGTGTTTTTGTATTATAGCCTCAGCCTTGTGAGTGGATTCGGTAGATGGAAACTGAAAGAAGCACATCGTATATTTATTTATTCTTTTATTTGTTTCAGTCATTTGACTGCGGCCATGCTGGTGCACCGCCTTTTAGTCAAACATATTGGTCGCAGTACTTATTCTTTGTAAGCCTAGTACTTATTCTATCAGTCTCTTTTGCTGAACCGTCAAGTTACGGAGATGTAAACACACCAGCATGGGTTGTCAAGTGATGTTGGGCTGGACAAACACACACACACACACATACACACACACACACACACACACATACACACACACACACACACATACACACACACACACACACATACACACACACACACACACACATACACCACACACACACACACACACACACACACACTACACACACACACACACACACACACACACACACACATATATATATGACGAGCTTCTTCCAGTTTACATTCTCCAAATCCACTCCACAAGACTTTGGTCAGCCTGAGGCTATAGCAGAAGACACTTGCCCAAGGTGCTGCAGAGTGGGACTGAACCTGGAACCATATATTTATGTGTCTGTGTTTGCCCCCTCTGCCATCATTTGACAAATGATGCTGGTGCGTTTCTGTCCCCTTAACTTAGCGGTTCGGCAAAAGGGACGAACAGAATAAGTACTAGGCTTACAAAGAATAAGTCCTGCAGTCAATTTCTTCAACTAAAACACTGTAAGGTGGTGCTCCAGTATGACCACAGTTAAATAACTGAAACAAGTAAAAGGAAAAAAAGTTTTAAAAAATCTACTTACGTACATGATGATTGCCTCATCTTGCCGTCAGATGATAGCTGTCTCATGTTTGGCCTGAATGAAACGATTGTGCGACATCTGTACGTCATTGGATTTAAGTGGCCAAATGCTTGTACAACATTTTTGCCCCTCTCTCATTCGTCATAGTAAATTCCAGGGACTGTCATTGCAAAACGACTGATTCTTTTTGACTGCAATTTTTATGTCTGACTGTCTTTCTCTTAGAAAAGCTTCCTTCACCATCATCATCATCATCAGTGTTTTAAATCTGGGTTTTGTCCCCGTTAACGAGGGAGGCCGGATCTACCTCAATGCCATAGCAACTGAGATAGGCAGGTGCAGCCCACCCCAATCTTTGGGCTTGTTTGTGCCCATCCTCCCTTGCTATACATATATACGACAGGCTTCTTTCAGTTTCCGTCTACCAAATTCACTCACAAGGCATTGGTCGGCCCGAGGCTATAGTAGAAGACACTTGCCCAAGGTGCCACGCAGTGGGGCTGAACCCGGAACCATGTGGTTGGTTAGCAAGCTACTTACCACACAGCCACTCCTGCATACGACAGGCTTCTTTCAGTTTCCGTCTACCAAATCCACTCTCAAGGCATTGGTCGGCCCGGGGCTATAGCAGAAGACACTTGCCCAAGGTGCCACGCAGTGGGGCTGAACCCGGAACCATGTGGTTGGTTAGCAAGCTACTTACCACACAGCCACTCCTGCATACGACAGGCTTCTCTTCATGTTTCCGTACCAAATTCACTCACAAGGCATTGGTCGGCACGGGCTATAGCAGAAGACACTTGCCAAAGGTGCCAACGCAGTGGGACTGAACCCGGAACCATGTGGTTGGTTAGCAAGCTACTTACCACCCACAGCCACTCATGCATACGACAGGCTTCTTTCAGTTTCCCGTCTACAAATCCACTCACAAGGCATTGGTCGGCCCGGGGCTATAGCAGAAGACACTTGCCCAGATGCCACGCAGTGGGACTGAACCGGAAACCATGTGGTGGGTTAGCAAGCTACTTACCACACAGCTACTCCTGCGCCTGTTGGTTAATATTTTTTAGCAGGTCAAACTACACCTGAAATTTCCCCCCCCCCCATCCCCCACCTAACCCTCCCCCCCAAAAAAAAAACAAAACAAACAAACCTCCCGGCTATAGTATTTACTAGATATTTCCTTTTGTTCCTGGCATGATTTAGTATGATGCAGTTTGTTTCGGTGGCCCCCCCCCACCCCTCACCGCCATCACCACCTCATTACATAATAACTGTGTGCTGTTTGTTTCTTTCTGTTGGTAGCATGGAGTAGGTTTGTTTGGCATTCAGGTCAGGTGAAAAACTCTCGATAACTCCACAAAGAGGACCTTCTTTTTCTCGCTCTTTCTTTCCCCCCCCCTCGTCACACACACACTTTCTCTCTCTCTCTCTCTCTCTCTCTCTCTCTCCGTCTGTCTCTCACCCTCCCCTCCCCCACTTCCCTCAAAATCAGTGTCATTTAAAACATGCTTTAGGTGTTCCACCATATAAATCTTCAATGACACCTGTTTACCGATATATCGGCTGAGATAACAAAAGATTTGCTATTAAATGGGAAATTTTAAAGTTCCGGTTAAAGCAAGCTTCATTTTTTTTCTTCTCTTTGATATTTGTTTTTCATCAACAGTTATTAATTCAGGCTTCAGCAAAAAAGAAAAAAGAAAAAGAGAAAGAAATGTAAAAGAAAATTTAATGATTTATGTGCACAAACAAGATTTTTCATGTGAATTTTCTGCCACAATTCTTTGTTAAAGCACGGCTTTTAAACAGAGCAAAACTTTATTATTTTGATACACACACATATAATATATATATATATATATATATATATATATATATATATAATATATATAAAGGCTTAGGGAAAGAAGCTAGGCTAGCACCAAAGGACCCTCTATTTTTTTTTTTTTTTTGCAAGACCCTAAAAAAATGCTGGGAGGAAGGGAGAGCCTTAACCTGAAACCCAAATCCCGGTCTGAATACTTGCACATTAGCCCTTTTTTTCGGAAGACACTCAAGGACCACAAGGTGGTGGTGGTGGTGGTAGTAGTGGTGGCGGTGGCAGCGATAGTGGTGTCAGTAGTGGCAATGGTAGGGACTGCAGTGGCATTACCCCTTCCTTGGCCATATTTCTGACAAGAACCAGATTTGTAGAAGCATCAAAGTGTCCGACAAAATGTCTTTTGTGGTTTTCGTTCTGGTGGCCCTTTATGTTCTGTGTTCAAATCCCATTGAGGTCAACTTTGACTTTCACCCTTCTGGGCCCCATGAAACGAAACAGAGCACCTACCAAGTACTGGGTCGCGTCGATGTAATTGACTACTGCCCCTCCCCTCGAAATTATTCTCTCTGTGCCTAAAGCAGAAACAATCATCATCATCATCATCATCACTATTAGTAGTAGCAGTAGTAGTATGGTGGCAAGCTGGGCACGGTGCTTAGCTGCATTTCATTTGTCTCCGTGTTCTGAGTTCAAATTGCGCCGAGGTCGACTTTGCCTTTCATCCTTTCGGGGATCGATAAATTTAGTACCAGTTGACCACTGGGGGTCAATGTAACTGACTTGTCCCCTCCCCCAGAATTTCAGGCCTTGTGCCAACAGTGGATTATTATTATTATTATTACTGCTGTTATTATTATTAGTATTATTATTATTCTTATAAAACTGTTTTTTACTCGATTTTACAAACGGACAAAACCCTTTGTAACCTTTCGTCCTGTTTTGTCCCTTTTATGTTCTAAGTAATTTTTGTCAGCCCTTGTGGCCAATAAAAGAATTAATTATTATTATTATTATTATTATTATTATTATTCATTATTATTATTATCATTATTATTATTATCATTATTATTATTATTAAGGTAGCGGGTGGCAGAATTGTTAGCACGCTGGGCAAAATACTTAGTGGTATTTCGTCTTCACTAATGTGCTGAGTTCAAATGCTACCAAGGTCAACTTTGCCTTTCATCATTTCAGGGTTGATAGATTAAGTACCAGTGAAATACTGGGGGGTTGATGTAATCGACTCATCCCCCTCCTCACCAAAATTTCTGGCCTTGTATCAGATTTGAAACTATTATTATTATTATTATTATTATTATTATTATTATCATGATACTTTTTTGGTAACAAGCTGATTAAATTGGTAGAGCAATCAGACAAAAGGTTCTGCGGTGTTTCTTCCAGCGTTTTGCTTTCTCAGTCTTCCAGGGCCAATAAAATAAAGTACCAGTCATGCACTGGGGGCCAAACAGATCAAGTAACATCCTGCTCTCAAAAATGTTGACCTTTCGGCTGAATTGGAAAATATTTCTACCATGCAACTCTGTTGATATGTTTGAAATTAATTTTGAAAATAATCATGAAACGGAGAGATTTAGGAAAATAATTAAATTGTTTTTATTTTATTATATTGTCAAATTGAATAATAACTTTACAAAAACCAGTTCTTACGTAAATATTTGGTGGAAGGCTTGGATTTAAAGAGTAATATCAAAAAAAAAAAGGAAGAAAAATGGTGGTTTTGACATTATTTTCAATTTACAATCACAAATTGAAAGAGAGAAATTATTGTAAGCAATCAGTATTGATATTTTTAAAAATAAAAAACGAAAATATCAAAATTTTTTTCAGAAAAATATTTCTTTCGGATAAAAAGCTTAAAAACAAAAAATTTGAAAGAGAAGGAAATTAAAAATTTGAAAAGCATTTTTCTGTTTTTTAATTTTTAGAATTATAATCTGTTGTTGAAAACAGAATTCTGAAGAAATTTTTAAAGAAAGACAAAGTGGGGGAACCTAATGGATACGTCCACCTAGTTATCGCCAAACACTTGTCAGAATTTCTAATTTCTGAAATCTATCACAAATCGAAAGGAATGCTAGATATTTTATATCCTAGAAATCATGAAAGCACATGGCTAAATGGTTAAGCTCGTGATCGTACAGTCGTGAGTTCAATTCCCAGCAGTGCTTTGTGTCCTTGAGCAAGACACTTTATTTCATATTGCTCCAGTC
>NC_043021.1:17463432-17465932 GCF_006345805.1 Octopus sinensis | reverse complement strand
AGATGGAAAAGGCCTGATCTGGCTGGTTTGAACATGAAAGAGGTAGAATATTTGAGTTGGACATGGCTGGTTTTAATTCTAAAGGGTTAATTCTAAAGGCGGTGAGCTGGCAGAAACCTTAGTACGCCGGACGAAACGCTTAGCAGTATTTCGTTTGCCATCACATTCTGAGTTCAAATTCCGCCGAGGTCGACTTTGCCTTTCATCCTTTCGGGGTCGATTAAATAAGTACCAGTTACACACTGGCGTCGATATTATTGACTTAATCCGTGTGTCTGTCCTTGTTTGTCCTCTCTGTGTTTAGCCCCTTGTGGGTAGTAAAGAAATATTTATTTCGTCTGCCGTCATGTTCTGAGTTCAAATTCTGCCAAGGTTGACTTCGCCTTTCATCCTTTCAGGGTCGATTAAATAAGTACCAGTTACACACTGGCGTCGATATAATTGACTTAATCCGTGTGTCTGTCCTTGTTTGTCCTCTCTGTGTTTAGCCCCTTGTGGGTAGTAAAGAAATATTTATTTCGTCTGCTGTCACGTTCTGAGTTCAAATTCCGCCGAGGTCGACTTCGCCTTTCATCCTTTCAAGGTCGATTAAATAAGTACCAGTTACGCACTGGGGGGTGGGGGGTGTCAATGTAATCGATTTAATCCCTTTATCTGTCCTTGTTTTTCACCTCTATGTTTAGCTCCCTGTGGGTAATATAGAAATAAAATTCTAAAGGGTTAACCCAAGACAGCTGTTGGGTTTTGTGAATATGTGAATTAGTTCTGTGTGTGCATGTACGTGTGCATGCGCGCGTGTGTTTGTGCATCTCTGGGAATTAAGTTTTATTCCTTTATAAGAATTGAAGCTAGTCACCAATGAAGTGATGAGACTATTTTGCTACTTTATCTCTTCAGCATTCAGATTCCTCTGTCAAACGTGGTGATGCTTGTTTATTCCCATTGTTTAGAATTAACCATGCAGTATCTTGTGGCTTTCAGATTTCACCGATGTGATTGTTTGTTTTTAGAATAGCATTGTTGGGTACGTGTGAGATGCCAGATCTGGTTGGTCTCAACATAAAACAGAATATTTGAGCTAGATATGGCCAGTTAAAGGGTTAAACATCCAGCAAAGCATGTTAGCTTAATTTCTCTCCAGGTTTCACACATCCTCTACATTTTGGGCCCATGTTTACACTGCCATGCAACCTTGCACTTCAGGCACAAGCTTCATAGAATCTACCTTTCATTGGTAAAAAGAAACTATTTTGTGGCTTTCAGATTTCAATGATGTGATTGTGTGTTTTTAGAATAGCATTGTTGGGTATGTGCGATAGGCCAGATCTGGTTGGTTTGCATACAAAACATGTAGAATATTTAGGATGAATATTGCTCATGTAGACACTAAAGGATTAATAACTACAAAGTTGTTTTAATAATTCTTCGTTATTTTAAAAATTAATTACATCAGAGGCAAATGTATCTCAACAGAAATAAGAGAACAGAAAGGTCACACTGTTTGAGATCAACACTCACCAAACCACGCCTAGTTCTATGATACAAATTTCTTTTTGTAAAATGACCTAAATTAAAACTTTCTATCAGTTACATGCTAATTGATGTTCCAAACACCGTTTTAATAACAGCAAAGTTATTTGGCTAAATTCCTCATTAATTTCAAAATTAATTAAAACATAGGCGAAATATGGTAACAAAAAGGTATTTTGATACCAACCTACCTGTGACTAGTTCTTGGCTTCTATGATAGTATTTCATGTTAAATTATCTTTCAAATACTAGTTTAATTGCAGAAATGTTAATTTACTTAATTCTTCATTATTTTGAAAATTAATTGAAAATAAGGCAGTGTATTTCTACGGGCGCAGGAGTGGCTGTGTGGTAAGTAGGTTGCTAACCAACCACATGGTTCTGGGTTCAGTCCCACTGCGTGACATCTTGGGCAAGTGCCTTCTGCTATAGCCCCAGGCCGACCAATGCCTTGTGAGTGAATTTGGTAGACGGAAACTGAAAGAAGCCTGTCGTATATATATATATATATATATATATATATATATGTGTATGTATGTGTGTGTGTTTGTCCCCCTAGCATTGCTTGACAACCGATGCTGGTGTGTTTACGTCCCCGTCACTTAGCGGTTCGGCTAAAGAGACCGATAGAATAAGTGTAGGCTTACAAAGAATAAGTCCCAGGGTCGATTTGTTTGACTAAAGGCGGTGCTCCAGCATGGCCGCAGTCAAATGACTGAAACGAGTAAAAGAGTAAAAGAGTAAAGTATGGTAACAAAAGGATTCTATTTTTGGTTTTTATGATAGAATTTCATGCTAATTTACTTTCCAAATACCGGTTTAATAACAGCAGTGTCTTACTAAATTCTTCATTATTTTTTGAAATTAATTGAAACCAAAGCAGTGTCTTTTTGAAGAACTGTAGTGCCAAAAGGGTTAACTGTGAATGTCCTTGAAAGAGTACAATATATACATACTTTTAGTTGAAATA
>NC_043021.1:17456420-17458920 GCF_006345805.1 Octopus sinensis | reverse complement strand
GATTATGGTGTAATCTTTTATGATAACATTAAATACCAACACGCAGGTGAAATTCTTGACAGGGTTGGGTTACAGGCATTTCATTGGCTGATATGTGTGTCATGTGGTTTGCACATCAATTAACAACATGAGAGAGAATTAAAAGAAGTAATGGGAGGGAGAGGTGTAATTCAGTAGTTTGTCGAAGGGAAGTAACTGGTGTTCAGTCTTGAATGTATTAAAGGGAAGTAATTGGAAGTAGTTAGTTAGTTAGTTAGTTAATTTGGCTCAAAAGCAAATAGCAAGGCCATGTAGGGGGACATGGAGTTAAGTACAGGGTGGTGTTCATGTAAAGAGTTCAGGCCACTTGAGGTCAAGGGAGGCTTTGAACAAAGCGGTCGTCGGCATCTTCACCATCTTGTCTGGCAGCTTGTTCCACGGATCCGCAACCCGGACGGAGAATTAGGATTACAAGCAGCTAAGATGTGTGTGTGGCATTTTTTTTTTTTTACCCTCATCAGAGTTTAGTGTCTACTTTTCTATGCTAGCATGGCTTAGACAGGAAATGCCTGAGGCCCAGTTTTTATGGTCGTGTCCTCTCCATGACTGCAACTGTTGTTAGCTGTTTTTCCAAGCAAGGATATTTTCATTCCAGTGGAATTTGAAAGTGTTGAACTCCCAGGTGGGTTGCTTACAGAAAATGTCAGCAAACAACACCAGTTGCAGCCCAACCATATGTGAGTGCGTGGCTGTGTGGTAAGTATCTTGTTTACCAACCACATGGTTCCGGGTTCAGTCCCACTGCGTGGCACCTTGGGCAAGTGTCTTCTACTATAGCCTCGGGCCAACCAAAGCCTTGTGAGTGGATTTGGTAGACGGAAACTGAAAGAAGCCCGTCGTATATATGTATATATATGCGTGCGTGTATGTTTGTGTTTGTCCCCTTAGCATTGCTTGACAACCGATGCTGGTGTGTTTATGTCCCCGTCACTTAGCGGTTCGGCAAAAGAGACCGATAGAATAAGTACTGGGCTTACAAAGAATAAGTCCCAGGGTCGAGTTGCTCAACTGAAGGCGGTGCTCCAGCATGGCCGCAGTCAAATGACTGAAACAAGTAAAAGAGTAAAAGAGTATATATAAATACCAAGTAAGTTAGGGGTTGTGGATCAAACCCACTAAGGGATAATACTTATCCAATATACTGTTGGTATAATACCCAAATTATTAATACACAAGTGTTTTTAATTGCAATGCAATAAACTTACTTAGTGTGTTAAATGGGTGAAGGTAAAGAAATATTTTACCATTAATTTATAATTCAAATAAGAAAATGGAGAAACCCATTAGTTGGTTTATCAGCTTTAGGATATTAGAATGTTGACTTATATATTTATCAAAACGACAGCCATAACAACATACATATATACAGTATAAAATTCAATACATATAAGATAAGAATACGTAGCTGTGATACAAGTGTCGGTGGCACAACACACAGTGATCACATGACTGAGGTGTTGTTATACATTGCCAGTCACAATGCATTTCACCTTATTTCAGTTTTCAAATGATGCTGGCAAGGTGAGCAAGCAAAAGTTCCCTCCTGATCAGAAGGGTAGGCCATCACAGGGTTACGCACATACGACTGAATGGACCGGAAGAAAATGATATGAAGGTGTTTTGCTCAAGAACACAGAGCACCAACTGGTGTGGGGGGATTGAACCCGTAATCTAATGATTGTCAGTACAACACCCTAACCCAGTACTTTTCAAACTTTTTGCTGGAGCGGACCCCAAGGAAACATTCCACTGGCTCGAGGAACCCCTGTGCAATAATTTAATAGTCTTATGCACACATATCTGCACAGGAGAATTAAAAATTACTGTCGATTTTAGCAGTTTTGTAACTTCTTGTGGAACCCCTGGACTGTACTGGTGGAACCCTAAGGTTCTGCGGAACCCTGGTTGAAAACCACTGCCCTAACCACTTGGCCAATCACACACATACACACACACACGTAGTGTTTTGAAATTATAATGTTGTTGCTTATCCTTAGTGGCTGTGATCAAACAACACAACAGTGAAAGGTGGTCCATCCGTGACCATCTCGTCTCTGCTTTTTACTCTTTCCTTACAGTGCAATACAGGGAAGAGGTGTATGGAACTATTTACCAGTCACCACCAATACAAACAACTTACCAACTTCTCCTCCCCTCTCCGGCACCTTGATTCCCTACCCCCACCCGTTTCCACTCTCTCTTTCTCTCTCTCTCTCTCTTACACTCTTTTCTTATCCCTTCTTCTCCATTAAAAGTGTTGTGTGTGTATGTTTGTCGGGGTGGGGTTGGTGTAGGAACAGGAAGACCAGGCCCCTGGTGCAACAGAAAGGCAATCCCATAATATAGGGTCTGACTGAAATAGGGAACTGCGGCCCGCCTGGGATGTGATTGATGTACAAAGGAAAAGTCAAAAGCAGAAAGAGGAAAATAGGCCTTGAGACCTTGACTTTGTGTGTGTGTG
>NC_043021.1:17448920-17453920 GCF_006345805.1 Octopus sinensis | reverse complement strand
GTTTGAAGTTTAGGTGACAAATGAAAGTTTGTGTAACTTCTTGTGGGGCTTCCAATCGGTTTAGTCTTCAGTTGTATGTGTGTAACCAACCCTGTGATGACCTACCCTTCTGATCAGGAAGGAACGTTGGTTTGCTCAGCATCACCTTGCCAGCATCATTTGAAAACCGATTGGTTCCATTGCCATAGGACTTTTATTAGATGTAATGACAAATGAGGTGACCCTAAAGAAACCTCAGTACATCATCATCATCATCATCGTTTAACGTCCGCTTTCCATGCTGGCATGGGTTGGACGGTTCGACCGGGGATCTGGGAAGCCAGAAGGCTGCACCAGGCCCAGTCTGATCTGGCAGTGTTTCTACAGCTGGATGCCCTTCCTAACGCCAACCACTCCGTGAGTGTAGTGGGTGATTTTATGTGCCACCAGCACAGGTGCCAGGGGGGGTCTGGCGAACGGCCACATTTGGATGGTGCTTTTTACGTGCCACTGGCCAAGGTTGCCTTTGCCTTTCGTCCTTTTGGAGGTTGATAAATTAAGCACCAGTTGTTTACTGGGGAGGTCAATGTAATCAAATGGCCCCCTCCCCCCAAATTTCAGGCCTTGTACCTTTAGTAGAAAGGATTATTTAATGGATAGTCAATTTTCTTTTTTTTTTTTTATATTCCTAAGCCGGTCCAGTGTCATTGTGAAGGATATCTAGCTGCTCTTTCTAGCTAGTCGAGCAACCATACTGAGACTTCTTCCTTGACTCAAATAGCCTGGAGGGTGTGGGGTGGTGTTGGTGGTGATGACACTGGTGATACCAGTGGTCCTCGTCCTTGGGATGGTTGCTGTGGTGTTATTTTTGGCTCTGGTGGCAGTGGAAGGGGTCACTTGTTATTGTGATGGTCATGATATTAGCTGTAGTTAGGGGTGATGGTGGTAGTGTTGTTACCACTTGCTGTGGTGGTGGTGGTAGTCCCAGTGGCATGGCCAGTATAACAGTGGTCATAGTAGTGTTGATATTCTTGATAATGTCTTGGTGGTGGTGGTGATGGTGGTAGTGGTGGTGGTAGTAGTGGTAGGGAATTAGCAATAAAAGTGTCTTCCTTCTTGGGCACTCTCCACCGCCATACCCCTCTCTTCCCCTTCCCAGATATCCTCAACACCCCCCACCCTGCTCTTCCAAGGCTGGTGGAGGGAAAAGCTGGATCACAGACAGAGAGAGGGAGGGAGGGAGGGAGACAGAGAGAACCTAGGTTGTTGTTCTTGTTGGTTGTTATGATGATGATGATGATGGTGAGTGAGTCTGGAGGTTGACCTAGTTTGTTTGTTTAGGGCTCCCAGCACCAACACGTTCCACCCCCACCAACCCTCCACCACCCCTTTTCCCCAAAATCCCATCCCCTACCCTCCTACCCACTTCTCTCTGTCTGTCTTTCATCTCTCCTCTTCCGTGCCACCCCTCCCCCACCACGCACACACACATGCCCCTGTCTGTCTGTCTGTCTCTCTCTCAGGAAGTATAATAAAAACTAAGACTACTAATTTGATGTTCATACACCCTCTCCACCCCCTCACCCCAACCCTACTTCTACCCCCTGGAAGGAGAAGAAAAGGAGGGGAAATGGTGTATGTAAATAAAGTAAGAGGCTCTGCTTTGCTGGAAATAGTAACCTAGTCACCCTCAAATAACCATACACCCTACAGAAGAAGAAGAAGTCTATCGGATGATGTGTATCCTTGGGTACTTCCTATATTTCACTTGTTTCATCATTGGACCGTGACCAATGCACAAAATATTTATAACTTTTTACACAAGGCACAGGAGTGGCTGTGTGGTAAGAAGCTTGCTCCCCAAGCACGCGGTTCTGGGTTCAGTCCCACTGCAGGGCACCTTGGGCAAGTGTTTTCTACCATAGCCTCGGGCCAACCAAAGCCCTGTGAGTGGATTTGGTAGACGGAAACTGAAAGAAGCCCATCATATATGTAGCTAACTGTCCGGATGATTTGTTATTATGGCCTGTTATGTTCCTGTTCCATTTTTTGTTTTCATATATATATGTGTGTGTGTCTGTTTGTCCCCCATCATAGCCCAACAATCGATGTTGGTTTGTTTACATCCCTGTAGCTTAGCAGTTTGGCAAAAGAAACCTTTAGATTACAAAGAATAAGTCCTGAGGTTGATTTGTTTGACTAAGGGTGGTGCTCCAGCATGGCTGCTGTCAAATGACTGAAACAAGTTTCATGTTTTTTTGTTTTTTTTTAATATTTTGAATTCTTTTATTTTACATTTTTTTTTTGCAACTAGTTGAGCTTGGACAAAGGGACAGTGTCCATGGCCATTGCTCTCTCTCTATCCGCTCAGTCGAAGTCGACTCTCGGTTACTCATTGGATCAGTGTCCTCCAGTCAGTTCTATCCTGGGCCACTTCCTTCAGACTGGCCATGTCCATTCCGGTATCACTCCTGATGGTGTCAAGCCAGCGGGTTCTTGGTCGGCCTCTTCCTCTCTTGCCACTGACCATTCCGAGCATGATGTCCTTCTCCAGGGATTCTCTCCGCATAATATGACCGAAATATGCCAATCTACGCTTGGTGATCCCAGCTTCTAGCGACATTGCTGCCCCGCCACAATTGTTCTTCTGTTTAACCTTTAGCATTTAAACCAGCTACGTCTGACCCAAATAATCTCCCTGTTTTATCTTGCAACTGGCTAGGTCTGGCCTCTCCTACTTACCCTACAGTGTCATTCTAAAAACAAGCAATCACATCATTGAAATCTCACAGCTACAAGATAATGGCTGACTAATTCAAGACAATGTGAATCAGGAGTGGCTGTGTGGTAAGTATCTTGTTTACCAACCACATGGTTCCGGGTTCAGTCCCACTGCGTGGCACCTTGGGCAAGTGTCTTCTACTATAGCCTCGGGCCGACCAAAGCCTTGTGAGTGGATTTGGTAGATGGAAACTGAAAGAAGCCCGTCGTATATATGGATGTATATGTATGTGCGTGTATGTTTGTGTGTCTGTGTTTGTCCCCTTAGCATTACTTGACAACCGATGCTGGTGTGTTTATGTCCTCGTCACTTATGTTTATGTCCCCGGCAAAAGAGACCGATAGAATAAGTACTGGGCTTACAAAGAATAAGTCCCGGGGTCGAGTTGCTCGATTAAAGGCAGTGCTCCAGTATGGCCACAGTCAAAATGACTGAAACAAGTAAAAAGAGAAAAGAAAAGAGAAAGAGTAAACCTTGCAGTAATCTGAGTGTTAGAGGGTCAAGCTGTTGTAGGCAGGGGATTTCAGGGGACCAGTGTTCTTGGGGAGAAAGAACCGGGCATGGTTGTTAGGGCAGGGCCAGCCGGTGGAGTTCAGGGTGGGGGGCAGACATGACATCATCATCATCATCATCATCATCATCCTTCAATGTGGTTGAGCATCCAGTCCCACCTAGTTGTGGGGGGTGGGGGTTGTACTGTTTGTCTTTTCCGATCGATGGATACAAAAACACTGCTCGCAAGACCTCCATTCCTGAAGTCACCCTCTCACCCTTGGACCCCCAATCTGGAGCAAGGTTACACATTTACAGCTGAGTAGACTGGAGTAATGTGAAATGAAGTGTTTTGCTCAAGAGTACAATGCACAGCCAGTCTGGAAATTCGAGACTATGTTTTGAGTTCAAATCCTAGCATGGCTTTCTTTGATGACAGACTTTAATTTGTTGTCTGTTTCAACACCTTTACTGAAGAGGTGCCAGTTTGTCAAGTATAATATGTGTGCATATATGCATATATATACATGTATATATATATATGAATGTGTATGTATCAAAATCGAAATCGATCAACATCAATGGAAATTGTAGCTGTGATACCAGTGCCGGTGGCACGTAAGAGAACCATCTGAACGTGGCCGTTGCCAGCGCCGCCCCGACTGGCCTCCATGCCAGTGGCACGTAAAAAGCACCATCCGATTGTGGCCGTTTGCCAGCCTCGTCTGGCACCTGTACCAGTGGCACGTAAAAAGCACCCACTACACTCTCGGAGTGGTTGGCGTTAGGGAGGGCATCCAGCTGTAGAAACACTGCCAGATCAGACTGGAGCCTGGTGCAGCCTTCTGGCTTCCCAGACCCCCGGTCGAACCGTCCAACCCATGCCAGCATGGAAAGCAGACGCTAAACGACGATGATGATGATGATGATGTATGTGTTGTATCTATATGTATGTGTGCGTGTGTATGATGGATTCTCTTCCCAACCATATAGTTCCAGGTTCAGTTCCACTGCGTTGCACTTTGTCTTCTACTATAGCCCCAGGCTGATCAAAGCCATGTGAATAGGTGTGTATCTTTATATATGTGTGCGTGTGTGTGTGTGTCCCTGCACCATCGCTTGACAACCGATGGTAGTGTGTTTTCGTCCCTGTGACATAGCAGTGCAGCAAAAGAGACCAACAGAAAAAAGTACTAGGCTTACAAAGAGAATAAGTCCTGGAGTCGATTTGCTCGACAAAAGGCGGTACTCCAGTATGGCCGCAGTCAAATGCCTGAAACATGTAAAAGGACACACATTATATATGTTTACATAAATATCTCCATATATGTGTATACAATCATATGTATATACATTTTGTGTATACATGTACAAGGACATGTATGTGCAGATGTGTGTATATTTACATGTGTGTATGTATTTGCTTAGGTATCTGTGTATAAATATGCCTGTATGTGTAGATGTATATATGTATATAGACACATGTGTACGCCTATGAAATATATTCCTGCATGTGTCTATATATACATGTGTGTGTGCATTTGTATACACTGTATGCGACGTTGTATGCCCTTTTTATCCCTTTATGGTTGGCTCCTCCACCCGTGCCCCACCCCGCTCTCTCATTCAGTCATGTCCATGCTGCAGCATTGTATCAAAGGGGTTTCAGTTGATTTGAGTGACCCCTTTTGCTTTCGTGTACACATAAAACTATATCCGTGTGTGTGTGTGTGTGTGGTGTGTGTGT
>NC_043021.1:17436420-17443920 GCF_006345805.1 Octopus sinensis | reverse complement strand
GTGGGTACATATTATGTAATAGGTAATATATATATATATGTATGTATACACACGCACACGTACCATTCAGATACAGCAGCCCCTACTCGCAAACACACCTACACACACACACACACACACACGTATGTACATTACTTAACCTACCTCTCCAGTTTCCTATTTTAATTCAATGAGATTTGTCTTACACGGGAGTTTCTAAAAGTAGCACACGTACACACACACACACACAACACACACACACGTACACACACGTACGTACTGTCTCTCACACACCACACACACACCGCACCACGTCTGATGCTGTTGGGGCAGAAATGTTTTTTAAGCTCCACACTCATTCATAACTAGGCTTCCTAAGAAAGAAGACGGCCTGGGAGTTTTGAGGGCGGTGGCGTTGGCGGGGAACTGACGACGACGATGATGATGGTGGTGGTGGTGGTGGTGGTGGTGGTGGTGGTGGTGATGGTGGTGGTGGTGGTGATGAGGTGGTGGTGGTGTGATGAGGTGGTGGTGGTGGTGGTGGTGATGGTGGTGGTGGTGGTGATGATGGGGTGGTGGTGGTGGTGGTGATGGTGGTGGTGGTGGTGGTGATGGTGGTGGTGGTGGTGTGGTGGTGGTGGTGATGATGGTGGTGGTGGTGGTGATGATGGTGGGGTGGTGGTGGTGGTGGTGATGGTGGTGGTGATGATGATGGTGGTGGTGATGATGGTGGTGGTGGTGATGGTGGTGGTGGTGGTGGATGATGGTGGTGGTGGTGGTGATGATGGTGGTGGTGGTGGTGGTGGTGGTGATGATGGTGGTGGTGGTGGTGGTGGTGGTGATGATGATGATGATAGCAGTGCTGGCGGCGGTGGTGTAGTTGCGGCATAGTGGCAAGAGGGGGTAAGGTGCGGCGGCGGCGGTGGTGGTGGTGGTGGTGGTGATGGTGATGGTGGTGGTGGTGGTGGTGGTGGTGGAGGGACTTGCTTGTGAGGGTATAATCAGGGTATAAGGGACTTCGAGGAATATCTGGCCCCTTTGTCTCTCTTTCTCTCCCTCTCTCTACCTCTCTCTACTTTTACTACTCTTCCTCTCGCTCACATCATCCCCCACTGGTCTTGTTTTGCATATGGAATGTGTGTGTGTATATATATATATTGTGTGTGTATATATATATATTGTGTATGTGTGCGTATATGTATCTATATGTATGTGTGTCTCTATATATATTTATATGTGTGTGTGTATATATGTATATATATATATATATATATTTCTAAATGGTCCTGTGTATGCTTTATACGTGTGTGTGTGTCTGTATGAATGAATTCTATGTATGAGTGTATGTGTGTGTATGCGTGTGTGTGTGTGTGTGCGTGTGCGTATAAAAATCCAGTGTTTATTCTTCATTTATACACACTTGTGCAAACAGGTCTTTCTATCTCTCTCCTTCCACTTCGCTTTCCTTACCCCCCTCTTCCTCTCTCCCCCTCCCTCGTATTTCTCTCTCTCTTTCTCTATTTCTCTCTTCTCTCTCAGCCAGACTCCTGATTATCAACCACACTTGTACAAACAAGAATTCAACATTCATATAAAGAGAATCACACCGGCGCACACACAGACGCGCGCACACACACACACAGAAGCGCGCACACACACAGAAGCGCGCACACACACAGAAGCGCACACACACACAGAAGCGCACACACACACAGAAGCGCACACACACACAGAAGCGCGCACACACACAGAAGCGCACACACACACAGAAGCGCGCACACACACAGAAGCGCACACACACACAGAAGCGCGCACACACAAAGGCCTGGACACCACTCAAATAGAGGAGCACATTCGCAGAGGGGGGGAGACTGGCTGTAAATATGGAAGTCTGTTTTGTTGGTTGCTGGAGAGAGAGAGAGAGATAGGGGGAGAGGGAGGGAGGGAGGGAGAGAGGCAGACAGACTGACAGACTGACAGACAGACAGAGAGACTGACAGACAGACGGGGGGTAGGGAGTGAGAGAGAGAGAGAGAGAGAGAGAGAGAGAGAGAGAGAGACTGACAAATGAGATTAAGAGACAGACAGACAAAAAGACAGGTAGTAGGTACAAACAGTTAGAAAGACGGAGGGAGAAGTAAGAGAGAGGGGGAGACAGATAGGGAGAGAGAGAGTGATAGACAAATAGATCAAGAGAGAGAGAGAGAGAGAGAGTGAGAAGTTAAATAGATATATAGAGGCGGAGAGAGGAGGAGAGATGGATAGGCAAATGAGAGACAGAGAGAGGGGGCAGACAGACATAGCCGGTGGTGGTGGGGGGGGACAAACAGACAGACAGACAGACAAATAGATTAAGAGACAGAGAGAGAGAGAGAACAAGACTAAGACTAAGAGAAGTGAAGAGAGAGAGGAGAGAGAGGTACAGACTAAAGCAAACAGCAGTTTCTGGGGGTATATATGGAGTATATATTAATATATACCCCTAACACCCTACACTTGCCTCGTCTATCATCCAGGATATTATATATGCAAGGAAAACTACAAGAGTTTTCATGTGGTTAATGTGTCTGTGTCTGGATATATATATATGTTACATGTACATATAATATACATGTATGTATGTATATATGTATATATATATTTGTAGATGCATATGTGTATCTGTGTGGGTGTATCTGTATATGTGTGTAGAATTGAAACACATAGAATGCAGTTTGTGTGTGTATCATACATGCTTTATAATATATATGTGTGTGTGTGTATAATGTATGTGCATGTGTTTGTGTATATATATTATATATATATGTATATATATATATATATATATATATATATATATATATATATATAGTTAATCCAAACATGAAAACACAAAGAGAAAGCACAACAACGTGAGGACGTGGAACAAATATAGTATTATTGGACGCTCAGGAAAGAAGGGAAGAAGGAGGGTTTAACGTTTCGAGCGGAGCTCTTCATCAGAAACATAGGAAAAGGAAAGATCCAGAGAAGGGAAGACAGAGGAAAAAAATTCACCAACGGTACACAGGCGATCATATATATATACACTTTTCTATTATTAAAGCTGCAAGATTATCCCAAAAAACCGTCACTCAGAGTTTCACGTTCCCATTTGTGATCAAGAATTCTTGATCACAGCTGCCTGATGAACAGGAACATGAAACTCTGAGTAGCAGTTTTTTGTGATAGTTTTGCAGCTTTAATAATAATAATAAAGCATGTTACTCTGCCTCCTGTATTCCAGTACCATTTTCTTCCGCCTTGGTTTGCATTTGTGTTTACCCGTGTGCATAATATATACATATATATATACTAGCAGTATCGTCCGGTGTTGCTTGGGCTTGTTTCGACCCTTTAGAATTGGAATTTTTGAAAAGTAAAAATTTTGCATTATGTAGCTTGTTATTTCTCTTTAAGTGAACATTTTTGTGGTTGAAATACACCGAAAAATGGCGACACAGCAGTCAAAAAATCGTAAAAAATAGGGGATTTTCATAGAGAAAAAGCATCTTTTTGATGTAAATAATTTTTGGTGTTAACATGGTCCGATTTGAATTTTTTCTTCTACGGAAGGAAGAGCAAGCCTTCTTCTATCATACTCTCAATTTTGGTCAACTTGTGCTGCAGGGTCTTGGAGGAGATAGTGTTAGTTGAAGGCTACCAAACCTGCCATACACAGACAACTTCAGCTTTATATATATAGAGATTCGATAACTACACATGATGGACTTCTTTCAGTTTCCACCTACCAAATCCACTCTGAAAGCTTTGGTTAGCCCTAGGCTATGGGAGAAGCAACTTGCCCAAGGTGCTGTGCAGTGGAACTGAACCCAAAACCATGTCTTTGGGAAACAAGCTTCTCAACCACTGAGCCATGACAATATGACAACATAAATAGCCTTTGTCTGTGAAACACAATCTTTAACAGATGAACAAAAGAACCGTTTCTATGAAGCCCAGTCACAGAATTCCTCAATAATAGACAGGAGGAATCTTGATTTTGCTGCTTATAGCTTGAGCAGAGATGTTTGGTAGTAACCATGATGATTATTCTGACATAGCTAGAGATTAGGGTTATGGTAAATGGAATGAACTGAAATCAAAGCTTGTGGGGTTCTTGTGGTGCCAAATACCATTACCACATACCTGTCTAAGACTGCTCCAGGTTTTATGATACACAATTCCTGTTTTAAAATGATTTAAATTAGAACCTTCCATCAAAATTCCATTCTGTGTGGTAAGTAGGTTGCTAACCAACCACATGGTTCCGGGTTCAGTCCCACTGCGTGGCATCTTGGGCAAGTGTCTTCTGCTATAGCCCCGGGCCTTGTGAGTGGATTTGGTAGATGGAAACTGAAAGAAGCCTGTCGTATATATGTATATATATATATAATATGTGTGTGTGTCTGTGTTTGTCCCCCTAGCATTGCTTGACAACCGATGCTGGTGTGTTTACGTCCCCGTCACTTAGCGGTTCGGCAAAAGAGACCGATAGAATAAGTACTGAGCTTACAAAGAATAAGTCCCGGGGTCGATTTGATTGACTAAAGGCGGTGCTCCAGCATGGCTGCAGTCAAATGACTGAAACAAGTAAAAGAGTAAAAGAGTATTCCAAACACCAGCTTAATAAAGACAAACTGATTTGCCTAAATTCTTCATTAATTTCCAAATTAATTGAAACAAAATCATTGTATTTCAACAGAAATATGGTACCAAAAGGGTTAACTCATTTGTTACCAACTCTCCTCCACAAACTGGCGCTGGTTCTTTGATATGAACTTCCTGTTCTGAAGTGAACTTAATTAAAATCTATCAAAATTAGATGTTGATTTATATTCTAAATACAATCTTAATAATGGCAAAATCATTTTACTAAATTCTTCCATATTTTCAAAACTAATTGAAATAAAAACAGTGAATTTCAACAAATATGGTAACAAAAGGGTTAAGCATTTTGATGCTAACCTACTGCCCCTTGGTTCTATAATGCAAACATCCTGTTTTAATGTGATCCTAAATCGAAACTTTTTATCAAGATTTCAGGTTAATTTATGTTCAAAATGCCAGCTTAACAATGACAAACTTGTAGTAAAGATTGTTTGCCAACATAACATGGTAGTCCTGGTTTAGGACGAATGTTGCTGTAATTTAGCCCCATGAGACATCGTCTCTAGCTGGCTGTACAACATGATCTGTGTCCTTATATTTTCGAACAGGGGAATCTAGCACCCCCACTCAGCTCAAAACAATATCTGTGTATCACGATTTCTGGGCTATTTCTCTTCATCAGCACAGAATAATTTAGTCAATTAATTTATTTGATTAAATTCTTTGTTATTTTCAAAATTTATTGAAGCCAGGGCCAAGTATTTCATAAATATGGTATCAACTCTTTTGGTACCAGCCTACCTGATGCTGCGCTATTCTTTGATACAAACTTTCTCTTTTAAAGTAATCTAAATTAAAAAAACTTCCTACTAAAATCCCATGTTCGTTTATGTTCCAAACACCAGCTTAATAAAGACAGTTATTTTATTAAATTCTTCATAATTTAAAGAATTAATTTAACTCATTAGCATTTAGATTACTCTGTCAAATGCAGTGCTTATTTATTCTCAATGTTTTGAATTAATTCTGCATTGTCTCATACCTTTAAGATTTCAATGATACAATTGTATATTTTTAGAATGACATTGTAGGTCAGGTATGAGAGGTCAGATATGGTTGATTTGATCATAAAACAGAATATCTTGGTTGGGGTTGGCCTTTTTCTCAGTCATAAGGGGCTAAACAAGGTCGGTGTGTTTCACAAGAAATATGGTGGAAAAAAAAAAAGGGTCAAAGACTAACTTGAGGAAACCAGCTCAGCCACCTGTTCACACCTGTCCCTCAGGTAAATATTCAAGCCAGCTGGAACTCCAACTTACCAAGACAACAGCCAAGTCTGATGGTTGGGCAAACTAAGTCTTTTATTGGTGAAAAGGGCTCTGAGGTGACATGCAAAGATCCAAGAAATATAGTATTCTACCTGAAGGTCATGGATGGCACCAGGAAGGGCATTAGGCTGAAAGTAAAACTATATCTTTTATCTTTTACTTGTTTCAATCATTAGACTGTGGCCATGCTGGGGCACCGCCTTGAAGAATTTTTAGTTGAATTGACCAAACTACATTTTTTAAGCCTGGTACTTAATTCTGTTTGTGTCTATTGCTGAACTGCTAAGTTACTGGGATGTAAACACACCAACACCAGTTGTCAAGTGGTAGTGGACAAAGACACACACACACATATATATATGATGGGCTTCTTTCAGTTTCCATCTACCAAATCCACTCACAAGGCTTTGGTTGGCCTGAGGCTATAGAAGACACTTGCCCGAGGTGCCACATCTGATGATGACACTGATGGTAATCATGACCATCATCATCGTCATCACTATCATCGTTATTATCATCATTGTCATCATCGTCATCATCACCATCATCATAATCATCACCATCATCATCATCACCACCATTGTCGTTTTAACATCCACTTTTCTATGCGTCCATGAATTCGACAGAGTTTATTAACCCTTCCTTTACCGTTATTTCTGCTGACACTTACTGCATTAGTTTCAAGTAATTTTGAAAATAATTAAGAACTTGGTAAACCAACTTTGCCATTGTTTTAAGTTGGGTGTTTGGAATGCAGATTAAGTTAAATACTTAATGGACAATTATAATTCAAATCGCTCTAAAACAGGAAATATATCATAGAACCAGAAGCAGCCTCAAGTGAGTTGGTATCATCATCATCATCGTTTAACGTCCGTTCTCCATGCTAGCATGGGTTGGACGGTTCGACCGGGGATCTGGGAAGCCAGAAGGCTGCACCAGGCCCAGTCTGATTTGGCAATGTTTCTACAGCTGGATGCCCTTCCTAATGCCAACCATTCCGTGAGTGTAATGGGTGCTTTTTACGTGCCACCTGCACGGAAGCCAGTCGAGGCGGCACTGGCTTCGGCTCAAAAAGCTTAACCCTCTTGTTAGCATATTTCTGTGGAAATATTCTGCCTTTGTCTCAATTAATTTTAGAAAACAGTGAAGAATTTAGAGAAATAATTTTGTCCTTATTTAGCTGATGTTTGCGACATGAATTCACATGGAATTTTGAGGGAAGTTTTTGGTCAATATCAGTTTAAAACAGGATAAGGCAGCGAGCTGGCAGAAACGTTAGCACGCCGGACGAAATGCGTAGCCGTATTTCGTCTGCCGTTGCGTTCTGAGTTCAAATTCCGCCGAGGTCGACTTTGCCTTTCATCCTTTCGGGGTCGATAAATTAAGTACCAGTTACGCACTGGGGTCGATGTAATCGACTTAATCCCTTTGTCTGTCCTTGTTTGTCCCCTCTATGTTTAGCCCCTTGTGGGTAATAAAGAAACAAATAGTTTGCAGCGTGGAAGGTGTTTGTAAGCCATTTAAGAAACACACAAAAGCCGTTCGATTCACTTCAACATTT
>NC_043021.1:17416420-17431420 GCF_006345805.1 Octopus sinensis | reverse complement strand
ATTTATCAACCCCGAAAGGATGAAAGCAAAGTCAACCTCGGAGGAATTTGAACTCGGAACGTAAAGAGCAGAAAGAAATACCTATTTCTTTATTACCCACAAGGGGCTAAACATAGAGGGGACAAACAAGGACAGACATAGGTATTAAGTCGATTACATCGATCCCAGTACGTAACTGGTACTTAATTTATCAACCCCGAAAGGATGAAAGGCAAAGTCGACCTCGGCGGAATTTGAACTCAGAACGTAAAGAGCAGGAAGAAATACCGCTAAGCATCTCGCCCGGTGTGCTAACCACTCTGCCAGCTCGCCACTAAATTTTTCTATGCTGGCATGAGTTAGAGGGTTTGCATTGCTGCATCTACCATTTGTCAGTATTTGCTGAGGTCATCCTGGGTAACCACCCCACCCGACCTGGCAGTGTCCCAGTCAGTCCCTCATCTCTGCAAGATGCTTTCTCATCTGTTGTGACCAGGTGGCATTTTACCAATCAATACAAGCCATCCGTCATTCTAGTCCAGTGTTTCCCAACCACTTCACTACCAAGGACCCCCTTTTATTTAAATGAGCTTTCTCGCGGACCTTAGGATATCGAAAGGTCTGTCAGCTTAATATCTTCACGGACCCCTGCCATCCGTCATTCTAGTCCAGTGTTTCCCAACCGTTTCACTACCAAGGACCCCCTTTTATTTAAATGAGCTTTCTCACGGACCTTAGGATATCGAAAGGCCTGTCAGCTTAATATGTTCACGGACCCCTGCCATCCATCATTCTAGTCCAGTGTTTCCCAACCATTTCACTACCAAGGACCCCTTTTTATTTAAATGAGCTTTCTCACGGACCTTAGGATATCGAAAGGCCTGTCAGCTTAATATGTTCACGGACCCCTGCCATCCGTCATTCTAGTCCAGTGTTTCCCAACCGTTTCACTACCAAGGACCCCTTTTATTTAAATGAGTTTTCTCAGGGACCTTAGGCTATTGAAAGGTCTGTCAGCTTAATATGTTCACAGACCCCTGCCATCCGTCATTCTAGTCCAGTGTTTCCCAACCGTTTCACTACCAAGGACCCCTTTTATTTAAATGAGCTTTCTCACGGTCCTTAGGATATTGAAAGGTCTGGCAGCTTAATATGTTCACGGGCCCCTCTAGAAATATCTTTGCAGACCACAGGTTGGTGACCACTGCTCTAGCCGAATCCTCAGAGAAAAGAACCCGGTACACAGGATCCAACTCAAAAAATTGAACATGACCAAACGGACTTGAAAAAAATTGGGACAGGAACCAATTGGTTCGACTAAAAAAGAATTCTTCGAGACGGTGCCCCAGCATGGCCGCAGTCGAATGACGGAATCAAATAAACGATGACAGATACTCTAAAAGGCTTCACCCATCGCTGATAAATTAGAAGAATTGTCAGAGCTTTTGACAAAATATAAACGTCTTGTGTTATTTGATCCAGCTGTTTTCTCTTCTGAGCTTCAATGCCACCAAGGTCAACTCTGCGTTTCACCATTCTAGAAGATGATGAAATATCATACCAGTTATGTTTATTTTATTTAGTGTTTATTTTATTTAAATGGCTGCCCAGTCTGTGTCCAACTTCCAATGAGCAGACCCCCCCAAATATTTGCCCCATCGTGGGACCCCCGTGGAAAGTGAAATGAGACGCCCGTTTAATAATACACTGTTGTCGTACGAATATTATCAATCTGTGAAGCAGCGAGCTGGCAGAAACATTAGCACGCCGGGCGAAATACTAAGAGGTATTTCGTCTGCCGTTAAGTTCTGAGTTCAAATTCCGCCGAGGTCGACTTTGCCTTTCATCCTTTCGGGGTCGATAAATTAAGTACCAGTTACACACTGGGGTCGATGTAATCGACTTAATCCCTTTGTCTGTCCTTGTTTGTCCCCTCTGCGTTTAGCCCCTTGTGGGTAGTAAAGAAATAGAAATAGGTATTTCGTCCCCCATTACATTCTGAGTTCAAATTCCGCCGAGGTCGACTTTGCCTTTCATCCTTTCGGGGTCGATTAATCGACTTAATCCGTTTGTCTGTCCTTGTTTGTCTTCTCTGTGTTTAGCCCCTTGTGGGCAATAAAGAAATAAGAATCGTTAAGCATGCCAGACAAAATGCCTTGCGATATATCGTCCGTCTTTACGTTCTGAGTTTAATTTTACCTTCCATCCTTTCGGGGTTGATAAAACAAGTACCAACTGAGCAGTAGAATCCATGTAAACGACTTTATCCTCTACCCCGAAATTACTGGCCTTGTGCCAAAACTTGACACCAAAATTATCACTGTAGCTTAGGGGTTCTCAACTTGGGCTCCGCGGATCCCTGGTGGTCCGCAAAAGCTAGTACTGGGGGTCCGTGAACTAAATTCAAAATTTCGTATATATATATATATATATTTATATATATATATACATATATATACAAAAGGATTAGCATATTAAAAGGAGTCCGTGAGGAAACTCATTTAAAGAAACGGGTCGTGGACCACTGTGAAAAGGTTTGAAACCACTGCTCTGGTCCTATCAAGCATGCTCTGACTTATTTCAACATGAAACCCTTCATGAAATTTCCCTAATAACACGGAACTCCATACTTATAGTTTACGAACAACTGTTACCCTAGTTAAATTAAATAACTACCATTAGATGAAGTGGAGGATCTTTTCGGTTTGACCGGCAGTTTTTAAAAATAATTTCCACGTAACTAAACACTTTTAAACTTCGTATACTGGTAGAATGTGTTTATAAAACATCTTTTTCTCTTGGCTTTATTCAGAAAATTCTATAGTTTGTAAGATATTTGTTGTTTTTTCTCTTCAATTTCTGCAATTTCAACCAATCAATGACGTCTATTGAGGTGAAAAATATTCAGTGCCGTATGAATATGTCCCTCGTTTAAGAAACAGATTGGGTTTATTTACATTTCTGAATAAAAAAATACCCTTCCCCCCACCCCTAATCCTAACCCAGATTGAAATGCAATAGATCGATACTAGGGTCATAATTATGGGTGACAATTTCATATGACACCGCTAGAAAAAACTGCCGGTCAAACCGAAAAGATCCGAAGTGGAAATTGTTTTCGGAAGAGAATTGATTCTCGTTAAAAAAAAAAATGCGTAAAGTAATTTTGTTTTCAAAATAAAGGATTTTGTTTTATAAAGTAAATTTTGAGCGAGTTTTGGAGAAGCTGTCTCTCTTGCAGTCTCGGGTGGGGGGTGGGGTGGCAAATATTTAAAATTAAAAAAAATAATCAACTATAAAATACGTTGAAATTTTTTGGATGAAAAGAATTTATTTAGAGTTGTTAGCATCACTGAATGAAAGAAATATAGGAATATTTTTGCGGAAAAAAACAAAAAAACTTGAAGGAAACAGAAAAAAAATCTACCCGTTTTTATTTTTTTTTTTTTTTTCGCGGAAACCCAGATTTTTTTCACCGAAATCCACCGAAAAATCCTGCTCAACAGACAGCGCGCGCGCGCACACACCTCACATAGCACAGCGCACACACAACACACACACAGATTGTACCACACGCATACACATACTGCCAGACATCCATCTCTCTCTCTCTCTCTTTCACCTCTCTCACTTTCTCTGTCTCTTACTCTCTCACCTCTCTCACTTTCTCTGTCTCTTACTCTCTCACCTCTCTCACTTTCTCTGTCTCTTACTCTCTCACCTCTCCCACTCTCTCTCTCAACCAAGGCAAAAGAAAGCGAAAACTAAAATGCTCCCCCCTCCCTTCATTCCTGTTTTACGTGGTCGCCGAACCTGCCTGTTAGAAATAGCAGCCAAACTTCGCTGAAATCGCAGCGAGCTGCCTTGAAATAATTTTATTCGTAGCTATGACGATGATGATGAAATATATAGGTGGGTTGGTCACGTCTGGAACGGCGTCGCTAATCTGGGGCCTAAAACGACAACGGCAACTTCATCAAACTACCATCTCGTCTACACCTGCATCACATCCACGTCCACCATTTACAATCCATACGCAATAGCAGAACCAGCCTATGTGGCCTGCTAGAAACAGCAGTTAGACTTTCCTCAGATCACATCTTGTCATCTGGAGCATCAAATAAACAAATAAATAGATAAATTTAGCTTTAAAGAAAGTATGTCTGATGAGGGGGAAAGCAGAGGTGGCCACGGTTAGACCGCTTTTGATCATATATTAGATATATGCAAGCTCAGGACAATCCCGTATTACTATTACCACCGCAACCACCACCACCACAAGTGTGGTTACCATTGCTACTACGACTACTACCACCACTGTTTACTACTACTTCCACCACCACCACCACCGCCACTGCTACCACGACTGCCACCACTGCTACTACGACTGCCACCACTGCTACTACTACTGCTACCACGACTACCATTACTACTACGACTGCCACCACTGCCATGACTGCCACTACTACGACTACTGCCACCACCTCAGTTGTCACTACTGCTACCCCTACCCCTGTTGAGGTCATTACCCTTTATAGATCTGAGGTTTGAAAATACTGACTCTCACTTTGCATGTCGCCTTCACGGATGTGTGTGTGTATGTGTGTGTGTGTGTGCGTATATGTGTGTAATAAGGTGTTTGTGTGTGTGTATGCGTGCGTGCGTGTCTATGTATGGTGTTTGTATATGCGTGTTTGCATATGTGTGTGTGTGTGTGTTCTATTATGTTTATAGATACATGTGTGCATATATATGTTATATTAACGTTTATGACTGCGATATATATATACATACATATATATATGTGTGTGTGTGCTTTATATATATATATATATTCATGTTTGAATGCGTCACGCACACATACATACATACATACATAATACTTACAGACAGAGAGAGAGAGATGGATAGATAGATAGACGGATAGATAGATAGATAAATAGATAGATAGACGGATAGATAGATAGATAAATAGATAGATAGACGGATAGATAGACGGATAGATAGACTGATAGATAGATAGATAGATAGATAGACGGATAGATAGACAGATAGATATAGAAAGATATAGATAGATAGACGGATAGATAGATAGATATAGACAGACAGAGAGGTAGACAGACGGATAGATAGATAGACGGACAGATAGGTAGATAGATATATAGATAGGAAGATAGATAGATAGATAGATAGATAGACGGATAGATAGATAGATAAATAGATAGATAGACGGATAGATAGATAGATAAATAGATAGATAGACGGATAGATAGACGGATAGATAGACTGATAGATAGATAGATAGATAGATAGACGGATAGATAGACAGATAGATATAGAAAGATATAGATAGATAGACGGATAGATAGATAGATATAGACAGACAGAGAGGTAGACAGACGGATAGATAGATAGACGGACAGATAGGTAGATAGATATATAGATAGATAGATAGATAGATAGACGGGTAGATAGGTGCGTGTGTGCGTAACTATGTCATGTTACGTATCACTCATACATGTGTGTGTGTGTGTCTATGTGATGAACCTGTGCTCCTCAGTCTCCTGGTATGTGTATGCGTGTGTACGCGCGCGGATGAACGTGTCGCCTTACACACACACACATCTATATGCATGTGTGTGTCTCTGAAAGAGAGAGAGAAAGAAAGAAAGGAAGAGTGTGTGTGTGTGTGTGTGTGTGTGTGAAAGAGAGAGAGAGAAAGAAAGGAAGAGTGTGTGTGTGTGTCTGTCTGTATGTGTGTGAAAGAGAGAGAGTGTGTGTGTATCTGGTGCTATTTTCACTAAAGTGTGAATGACCAAGCTTCTCTATAGGAATAGTGTGTAATTGCATGTGTGTGCGGCGTTGTTTGACCCAAGGTCAGCTTTGTTCAAAAGCGCTCCAACCATAACCATCACATCTTTACACAAACATACGTGTTTATGCGCAACTATATATGTGCATGTATATGTATATATATATATATTATATATGATCATATACACACACACACATATATAATAATATATATAATATATATATATGCTCATATACATACATACATACGTACACACACACACATATATAATATAATATATATATATATATATATATATATATATAAACTGTGTGGGTGTACTGTGACGTGTGTGTTTGTGTTTTAGTAAATATTACATAATCTTTGGCTGCATTACGCAACCATATATCTCTTATTTAACATGTGTATGTTATTTGAGGGGGAATCGACTGATATTTCGAGCAGACAGATCTTCCCTGGTCTCTCTGGTTTATATGGCAGACATTATTACAGCGAGTTGTCAAAAAACGTGTTCTTGTTCTAATCTAATTCCATTGTGCATCTTCTTCATCAGAGATGCCATGTACGAAAGGATTACGGTCGTTTTACCAATATTAATCGGTCCCCGGGCGAGGGGTCTGGAATTTCTTCTACATATGCTACCGTAGTTGTTAAAAGATACTAGGTTAGTGGTGGAATCCTCCTCTAGATTTGTGGAACCCTCGGAGAACTATACAATGTGATTAATTAAGCCTTAGGAATTGAACCTTCGTGCTTGACTGGTGGTACTTTTTTTTATTATCGAATCTTTGAAGGAAATATTCAGGTGACCGGCAGGATTTGAACTCAGAACATACATACATATACCCATATATTTATGCATATATAGAGACATATACATATATATATATATATATATATATTATATATATATATATATCCTTGGCATCATGTTTTTATTTTGATCAATTTATATACATATATATACATATATATATATATATATATATATATATATATATATATTATATATATATATATAATATATATAATCTATATTATATACATATATATAATATAATATATATATTATACATATATATATATATATATATATACATATATATATATACATATATATATATATATATATATATATATATATATTAATAACATATATATATATATATACATATATATATATACATATATATATACAATATATATATATAGATATATATATATATATACATATATATATATATACATATATATATACATATATATATATACATACATATATCTATATACATATATATTATATATATAATCTAATATATATACAATATATATATATACATATATATATATATATACATATATATATATATATATATAACAATATATATATATATACATATATATATACCATATATATACATATATATATATATATATATATATATATATATATTATATATATATAGAGAGGAGAGAGAGAGAGAGAGAGAGAGAGACATATATATATATATTATATATATATATATATAAAGAGAGAGAGACTTGTGTCATCGTGTAATCAGAGACATCTTGGCAACGACCAGCCTGTCTTCTATGTCCAGGGAACCCAAGGTCACATTCTGTGTAATATGCCAGTCTTAAAAGCGACTGTTGTTTTTAGCTGGCCAAAAAAGCTATGTAGGGGCCTGCTGTTTAGCTATGATCAAAACTATTCCAGCATGGGAGGATAACAGCTTTTCCCCCCCGGGGTCTCTAAGAACCACGTACCTACTACATTACCTAATGTGTCTGCCTTCATTCAAGACAGTTGTGTATGTGTGGTTTTGAGGGAGGTTGGACTGCTATTTCTAGCGAGTCCCTCGACACGACGTAGAGGTTCTCTCACAGGGGGTGTTTGGGGTAGGGGGAGGGTGGGGGAGGAGTGTTGATATTATAAATACTTGTCCTTCCTCCTACCACTGTTCCTTTCCCCTCCTCCTCTCTTTTCATAGCATGTCCATACACGTTACGTGGTGTATGTGTGTGATTGTATGTATGTATGTATGTATGTATGTATATGTGTGTGGGTGCGTGTGGTTTCCGTTTGGTGATGAAGGGAGGAGGGACGGTGGCGCGGAGAGGGACGAATAACCGTCTGGTCGGTCGGACGGTTGGTCGGATGGTCCAGTAATAGAGAGGGACTATTGTTGCTGTTGCTAGCCACTCACTCACCGCTAGAAAGAGCAGTCAAATCTCCATCGGCGAAAACCCCCTTTACCGTCCGTCATTAAAAAAATGGGCGGCGGGGTAATATATATATGTAGATGTATTAAGTTTGCATAAAAGATCGGATGGGATGGTCACCGATGAAACGCCTGTGTACGCGAAGTCTTGCTGGGGCTAAATAACAGCAGAAGGCAGTCGGAGCCTCTATATAATTGCTTGATCAGCTTGAAATAACAGCTAGAACACCTCAGATAATTCCCTATCCATCTTCTAGGGATGCTATACTAAGTAACGTAGTCCAAGATACACAATGCTGGTTGTTGTTGGGCTCTGATTAAGCACACTTCTGAAAAAAAGAAAAAGCACTCCAATTACGACCACCCTGTCCTTTTTTTCGAGGCACAGTGCACCTGGATTACATTATCTAATGTGTGTCCTTCTTTCAAGTTTTGACCCAATATAGTAGGTAGCGTATAATTTGGTGGGGAGAGACTTGGCTACTGTTTTTAGCAAGTCAACCGAACACTTAGAGGATCTATTGATGTGATGAAGTTGTTAATCTTGGGGTAGCTTTCATGATAGGATTTGCTGTAGGAAACTGTATGGAAGCCTGCCACGTGCATTATGTCGTTTAATTCTAATGTCCAACTTTGTCACACTGTCTCACAAATTTCCCCTGAGAATGATATTAAAGACACGAATCTGTGGGGTACTCAACCATATACAGGCTTCTTCAACCTCTTGATCAGAAATTCTAAGATCCATTTTATATACATATATATGTGTGTGTGTGTGTGTGTAGGCACAAGCGTGGCTGTGTGGTAAGAAGCTTGCTTTCCACCCACATCGTTCCAGGTTCAGTCCCACTGCATGGCACCTTGGGCATGTGTCTTCTACTAAAGCCTCGGGTCGACCAAAGCCTTGTGAGTGGATTTGGTAAACTGAAAGAAGCGGTTCAGCAAAAGCGATCGATAGAATATGTTCGAGGCTTTTAAAAAAGTAAGTCCTTGGGTTGATTTGTTTGACTAAAATCCTTCAGGGTGGTGCTCCAGCATGGCCGCAGTCAAATGACAGAAACAAGTAAAAGAATATATATATATATATGTATATAATTTGTTAACAAGAATAGTATTGGCAATCCAATGATGGCTTAGCTGGCTAAGACTTCGAAGTCACTGTCAATACTGTTAAAGAATAATAAATTTATGTACTCTACCAGATGTATTGAGTACTCCTTCAGTTTGATGTAAAACAGTTTTTCTTTTGTTTCGGTATAGTGATACTAATAAATATGGTGTTAGAACACAATATACATATGCTTCAGAAAAAAAGCATTAATTATGTACAGAAGATGATAAGAATGTAAGTTATTAACAGAGGAACAAGAAATTATGTAAGGAACTCCATTAGCCTACAGTTGTTTCTGCTTTAAGACACCATGTGCTCATAGCTAGGTGCTTGTGTATTGCCTTATAGCTTCATCAGAGCTTCAAAAATACAGTGAAATTTTATTTGGGAAAGCATTTATATATATGGTAAAGATCACCGATGACAAAAAAAAAAAGCATTAAAAAGTATGTAAAAACTGGAGTTAGTATTTAAAGGGTAAAAACCAGTCCCAGAAATATAGATTTAGATAATTTTGTGCATATATGTGTGGGTATACAGGTAGGCATATGATGAAACCCTATATAAATAAGCATTTATAAGAATAAAATGTAGATATATATACAAACAGATATATATTTTGCAGAAAAACATAAATTTGACATATAGTTCATACTTTGTGCTCAACAGCTGTTTCGTGAAGATAAACACCAGCAAATGTATAATTGCATTACTATGATATGTAATAAATTTGAATTAGATTCAAAAACTACGTTTACCCAAATCATCAGGAATGTGTTATGTTAATCAGGTGTGTATGTATATATATATATATATGTCCTGTACTCTATTTTTTCGTTGTTTAAGAACAATGTCCATTCCCTTGGTTTTGTGTTTAGGTTTTTCGTTTCTCATTGTGTTCAACGTTTTTTTGTGTCCTGTACCCATATATGCATTATATATACATGTAGATGTAGGTCTGTACATATATGTATGTATATATGCATATGTTTTATTTATTAATTTGTTATTATATGACGGAACGCACGCATCCATTTCTAAGTAAGTTTGTTCTCTCTCTCTCTCTCTCTCTCTCTATATATATATATATATATATATAAATGCGGGCATGGCTGTGTGGTTAGGGAGCTTGCTTCCTAGCTACATGGTTTCAGGTTCAGTCCCACCACATGTCACTTTGGGCAAGTGTCTTCTGCTATAGTCCCGGGCCGACCAGAGCTTTGTGATTGAATTTGGTAGGCAGAACCTACTGCCATGTGTGTATATCTGTGTGTAGGTGCTTGTCCCTCTCTGAGAGAGAGAGAGAGAGAGAGGAGTAACAAAGATGAGGTGTTAATTCACTATGGCTGTTTCAAGTCACTCCTTTAATTGATTAATGAAAACATTACATCATTCTACCAAAGATATAGCAGTGGAATCAAAGTAAATCTTTGAGCTCCGTTGGTGATAGGAATATCTTAAAGCAGTTGCCTTGTCCTTTGTGTTTAAAGTCTATGCTGTCACCTGGCGAATACGGCTTCTTTGCAACGATGTAATGTTTTCCTTAACCAATCAAAGGAGTCGCTTGAAACAACCGCAATGAATTGACACCTGTACATCTTCGTTACTCATTGATATTTTATTCACCTCCCCTGGAATCTGCACTTTGGAAATTTTATCAAAAAAAATATTTTTGTATTTTTATATAGGGGACATGTCTGAATAACCAAGAGCAGATCTCTTCACTAAGTTGGAGACGTGTTATCTGCATACACTGCAAGAATATCAAGTGCAAACACTTCTGCACAGAGTTTGATATTCACCTGATAGCGTTTGGGTATGCAAATTAGATTGACCTAACGAGGTGCCTCAATTTAAGTACCTAATACAACTGAATCTTAATTACATATATATACATATATATATTTTATTGAATTAGTTACATATTTTGCCATTAAAGAAAAATGTTGCTATCGATCTATTTTTTTGAAGATAAGCAAACCAAACGTTCATCATTTCTAGCAACTCACCCAATGAGTTTTTCTGCCAAATTTGATGAAAATCCATTCAGCCATTTTCCAGTAATTTTGCAAACACATAGACAAAGATGAGTGATTAGAGTACCCTGCTTTCACTTATGTGCGCAAGGTAATAATCCTTTCTACTATAAGGACAAGGCCTGAACTTTTGCAGGAGGGGACTAGTTGATTGCATTGACCTCAGTGTTTGACTGGTACTTACTTAATTTATCGACCCTGAAATGATGAAAGGCAAAGTCAACCCTGGCAGAATTTGAGTTCAAAACATACAGACAGACAAAATGCTGTGTTTTGCTCCGTGCTAATGATGCTGCCCTAAATATAATAATAATAATAATAATAATCCAGTTGAGCAAGTCCCTTACTGGCTGATGATATGTGCATCTCTGATCATGAGCAGAAGTAGTGGGGGAGCATCATAGCCATGTGTTGAGAGGGATTCTTTGGGATTTGAATAATTCACCTCTGGAAAACATGGGTGTTTCGTTCAACATCCGTAAACAACCTTTTAAGCGGGATGGGTTACTCGACCAGAAGAAAATTCTAACTGGGCCGCAGCTGCATGAGATCACCTTGTCGTGCACATATGGTTGTGATGCATGTGCCTGGTGTACCCTTATCAGACGGGTAGTCATGATGGGTATATTGGGCTTCGTATATTTTACACCAGTGTCACTTTGATTGCCTGCATTGCTCTCTCACTCAATAATAATAATAATAATGATAATAATAATAATAATAATGATTTCAAATTTAGGGCTCTTTGTTGACGCCCGACACCACTGGGAGGAGGCCCTCGAAGTCGCTGGAAATGGAGATCTCCAGGTCCAAATTCTTGAACGGCTGTGTGTGTGTATGCGAATGTTGTGTGTATCTAATGAGTTGTTAGGGAAATTTGGCTACTATTTCTAGCAGACTAAGTGACTACATAGAGATTTGTCTGGTTGGCTTGGTGAAAGTGTGAATGTAAAAGATGGATGGGGAGTGGGGGAGGCATGTCACCTAAATCTCAGACCATTCTGGTTCCATTGTTGTTGTGGTAATGGTGGTGGTGGTGGTGGTGGTGAGGGTTGTGGTGGTGGTGGTGGTGGTTTGATAGGACAATAGGCTTATTGTAGTCATAGCTATGATGGTTTGTAATGTAAGAGAAGGAAGGAGAGAAAGAAGGAGGGAGAGAAAGAGAGAAAGACAATGAGAATGAAAAGAGGCAACTGTGTATTTGATGTGTGTGTGTGTGTGTACGTGTGTGTGTGTGTGTGTGTGTTTGAGAGAGAGATAGAGAGAGAGGATGAGAAAGAGGTTGGATTGTGAAAGGTTAAATGCAAAGGGAGAGTCAGATCAGAGGTAGAGACACTGGGGAGAGAGAGAGAAAGAAAGAAAGAGAGGGAAAGAGAAAAAGAGAGAGAGAAAGAAAGAAAGAGAGGGAAAGAGAAAAAGAGAGAGAGAGAAAGAAAGAGAGAGAGAGAAAGAAAGAGAGAGAGAGGCTGGTACAGGAGATAATTAGAGAGAAATGAAATTGTGAAGGTAGTGATGGTGGGGGGGGAGGCTAGAGAAAGCAGGTGGGAGAGACAAATTAATGATTGGTTAATTAGTGACACACCCTTAAATGACAACATTCAACTAATTACACACACACACACACACTACATACCAAAAACACCACATCATCACATCAGCAGAGATGAGGATTATGGCTGTGTGGTAAGAAGCTTGCTTCCCAACCACGTGGTTCCAGGTTCAGTCCTACTGCGTGGCACCTTGGGCAAGTGTCTTCTGCTATAGCCTTGAGCCGACCAAAGCCTTGTGAGTGGATTTGGTAGGTGGAAACTGAAAGAAGCCCATATTTATACATACACACACACATGCACACACACATATTTTGTTTGTTTGTCATTTGACTGTAGCCATGCTGGAGCACCAACTTTAGTCAAACTAATCAACTCTAGGCTAGTACTTATTCTATCAGTCTCTTTTGCTAAACCGCTAAGTTTCGGGGATGTAAACACACCAACATCGGTTGTCAAGCGATGGTGGGGGGACAAACACAGACACACAGACATAAATGTATATATATATATATGTGTGTGTGTGTGTGTGTGTGTATCTATATATATATATACAACAAGCTTCTTTCAGTTTCCCTCTACCAAATCCACTCACAAAGCTTTGGTTGGCCCGAGGCTTTAGTAGACGACAGTTGGCCAAAGTACCATGCAGTGGGACTGAACCCAGAGCCACGTGGCTGGGGAGCAAGCTTGTTGCCACACGGCCACACCGGACAAGTGTCTGTTACTGTAAACTCAGGATTACGAATGGAATTTGGTAGAAGGAAAGTGTGCTGAAACCTGTTGCATCCATGTGTGTACATCATCATCATCATCATAGTCAGCATAGGCATCATCATTATCATCATCATCATCATCGTCAGCATAGGCATCATCACCATCATCATCATCATCATCGTCAGCATAGGCATCATCATCATCATCATCAACATTATCATCATGATGACCATCATTATCATCATCATCATCATCATCATCATCATCGTCAGCATAGACATCATCACCATCATCATCATCATCATAGGCATCATCATCATCATCATCAACATTATCATCATGATGACCATCATTATCATCATCATCATCATCATCATCATCATCATCGTCAACATAGGCATCATCATCATCAACATTATCATCATGATGACCATCATCATCATCATCATGACCGTCATCATTGTTTTACTTCCCCGTCTGCCATGCCTGTCTGGTTTGGATGGAGTCATTTAGTGTGGTAAGATTTTCTTTGGCTCAATGCCTTTCCTCTCATTAATCCTCCCCTGTTTCCAAGCAAGACAGTATTTCCCCCCTGGCCAGAAACACACAGTCCTTGCAGAATATCGGAAACGAGAGACACTGCTTGTATAACAGTGACACTTGTTTACAACTGTCACATCATGTCAAGGCAAGGAGATACAAGCCGACACATGCATTGTCTCTCTCTCTCTCTCTCTCACACACACACACACACACACACACACACACAGGTGTTAGGAAGTGCAACCAGCTAAAACAGGCACAGTAGCCTGGTGTAGTCTTCTACCTGGCTGGCTCCAGTCAAACCGTCCAACCCATGCCAGCATGGAAGGCAGATGTTAAACGATGATGATATATATATATATATATATGTGACCTCGTGTGTACCGTTGGTGATTTTTTTCCCTCTGTCTTCCCTTCTCTGGATCTTTCCTTCTCCTATGTTTCCGACGAAGAGCTCTGCTCGAAACGTTAAACCCTCGTTCTTTCCTTCTTTCCTGAGTGTCCAATAATACTATATTTGTTCCATGTCCTCGCGTTGTGATTTTTTGTGCTTTCTTGTTTGGAGTTGAACTAGGGACAGCTGATGAAGGGTTTTTTTTCCTTGTTTAGTTTGTCTTGTACTCTGTTTTTTCGTTGTAAAAAATGGTCCGTTCCATGCTTGTTTTTACGTTTTCGTTTCTCGTTGAGTTCTACGTCTATTTGTGGTGTCCTGTACTCACATATATATATTTATATATGCATACTAATACGTACTAATACATACTAGTACATACTAATACTTACACCAACCCTATACATACACACGTCCAGACCCCGCATACGCACTTATACTCTCTCACACACACACACACATACCTATACATACCAATACGTACTAATACATACTAATACATACACCAACCCCATACATACGCATGTCCAGACCAATCTTACGCACTAATACTCTCTCATACACACACACACACACACACAAACACACACACACACACTTATACATACTAATACATACACCAACCCTATACATACACAC
>NC_043021.1:17406420-17411420 GCF_006345805.1 Octopus sinensis | reverse complement strand
GATCAGACTGAATCTAGTAGTAGTAGTAGTAGTGACGGTGGTTAGTAGTAGTAGTAGTAGTTGTAGTAGTAGTGACGGTGGTAGTAGTAATAGTAGTAGTAGTAGTGGTGACGGTGGTAGTAGCCGTAGTGGTGGTGAGAGTGGTCATGCTAGTAGTAGTAGTGGTGATGGTGGTGGTAGAGATCATTAGTAGTAATTGTTGTAGTAGTAGTAGTAGTAGTAATATTGGTAGTAGTAGTAGTAGTAGTGATGGTGGTAGTAGTGGTGATGGTGGTAGTAGTAGTAGTGGTGATGGTGGTAGTAGTAGTAGTGGTGATGGTGGTAGTAGTAGTAGTGGTGATGGTGGTAGTAGTAGTAGTAGTGATGGTGGTAGTAGTAGTAGTGGTGATGGTTGTAGTAGTAGTAGTAGTAGTGGTAGTGGTAGTTGTGGTAGTAGTAGTTGTAGTAGTTGTGGTGGTAGTTTTATTGTTGAACCCCACCCAGGTCATAAAACCTGAACCAACTCACCGTTCCACACACGACCATCCAGTCATATTTATTTATTTATTTACTTCTTATACCCCCAAAACTAAATCGTCTACTGTGTGTTTTTCCTTTCCCCCCTTGTTTATTCTTATTCTATTCTATGATCTGAGGGAGATTTAGCTGCTATTTCTAGCAGAGGTGTTGTAACAAGCCTATTATGATTATGTGTTTGTTATTGTTGTTATTGTTCCTGAAACCTCCACCACCCGTCTGTCAAAATATCCCTGCTATTTTACATTTTTTTAAGGATTAATAGGTTATTTGAGAGGTATTTAGCTGCTATTTCTAGATTTGAAGGTGTTATAACAAGTGTAATGGATGCATTTGTTGTTATTATTATTATTTGTTGTTGTTGTTATTGTTGTTTAGAGCCTTCCCTACCTCAGGTCGGTAGAGAATCATTTGAGAGGTATTTAGCTGCTATTTCTGGGTTTTGAAGGTGTTGTAACAAGTGTAATGGATGCATTTGTTGTTGTTGTTGTTATTGTTGTTCAAAGCCTTCTCCCTTCAGGTCGGTAGAGAATCATTTGATTGGTATTTTAGCTGCTATTTCTTATACGAGTTTCCAAGTGACTCTGCCTCAGAGAGGCTTCTTCCTTGAACGGTGGCGGCGGCGGCGGCGGCGGTGGTGGTGGTGGTGGTGGTGAAAGTTACAAGTGTGCAAGCGTGAAGAGAGGAAGTGTTATGGTGGCGGCGGTGGCAGTACGACGGCGGCGGCGACGATGTCTGCGCTCCGGGGAGATGGTAGGGGCTGGAAAAATGCCTCTGTGTGTGTGTGTGTGTATGATCCTTGTCTCTCTCTCTCTCCCTCTCTCTCTCTCTGTCTGTGTGTCTATGTCTGTCTGGGCTCGCCTCGCCTTCCAACTTCTTCTGTACTATATTTAGAAGATAGAAAAATAGGAGCAAGCGATGGAGTGTGTGCGTGGAGGGGAGGGTTATAGAGCTGGGGTTTCAGTTGATAGGAAGGGAGCGAGCTTGTTATAAAAGGGGCCCCCATGTAGTAGTAGTAGTAATAGTAGTAGTAGGGAGCTGGAATCAATAGACAAACAGGAATGGTGGAAGCTCTCGCCGTCGTCGTCGTAGTCGTCGTCGCGGTTGGTCCCATCCGTTAGATGTTCCTTGATCGAGCAAGGCGGCATTCCAGCCGTGACCATCCAGTGTGTGTATGCGTGGTGTGTGTTGTCAGGGAGCACTAGATTTACCGTGGCAGAGCCCAGTGTATCGTTTCTTTCTTTGTTTTGTTTTTTTTTTATACGGTAGAGTAATGTGGGACTTTCTGAGGGATATTTAGCTGCTGTTTCTGGAAAGAGCATGCGTCCGTGCAAGAAGAGTGTAACCTGTAATGAAGGTGGTGGTGGTGGTGGTGGTGGTAGTAGTAGTAGTAGTAGTAGTAGTAGTAGTAGTTACAGTAGTGGTGGTAGTAGCAGTAGAAGGTATGGTGGTCGTGGTGGTGTTGGATGAAGTGATATTAACTGTTATGATGGTTATTGTTGGTGTTTAGCCCCGGGTCAGCCTAGGTTAAGCTGGCTTGTGATCAAAGGCTTTCCAGATGTGACATCCCCATCTTCTTCCCTTTTTATATCCCCCCCCCCCGACATAGTATACCTAGGAGTACATTATTGAAGCCGGGTCCTCTTTCCTTTTTAAGATAGCAAAGTACAATTTCAAGAGGTCAGTACGGACCTCTTGATTGACCTCTGGCTTAAATAAAGGAAATGGCAACTCTGGCTCTTCTGAGCCTATGCATGGTCTATCAACCTGCTAGAAATAGCAGCCAAATCTTGCCCAACTTGGGTCAGTTTTTGGCCAATACGTGTTGAATGGTTAGTGATCTTTTATCATTCCTTTACTTGTTTCAGTCATTAGTCTGTGGCCATGCTGGGGCACTGCTTTGTGGAATTTTTAGTTGAATGAATCGACCCTGGTGCATTTTTTTTTGTTTTGTTTTTAAGTCTGGTACACTTTTTTTGCTGAACCCCCCCCCCAAATTACAGGGGACATAAACAAACCAACATTGGTTGTCAAATGGTGGTGGGATACAAACACGGACACAGAGATACACACACACAACTGGCTTCTTTCAGTTTCCACCTACCAAATCCACTCACAAGGCTTTGGTCAGCATGAGGCTAGAGTAGGAGACACTTGCCTAAGGTGCCATGCTGTGGGACTGAACCCAGAACCATGTGGTTGGGAAGCAAACTTGTTACTACACATCCTTGCCAATATTTCTTTAAAAGGTCATGATGTGTCTCTGTTTGGTTCCATTTGAGACCAAGAATGTATGTGACATGTCTTCAAGACCTGCAAGACGTGTCTTCATGCCATTGTGAAATGATTGAATCAATATTGGCTACCTTTCCTCACAGACATCCTGTTTTTGAAAGGCATTAACAAAGTCCTTCGCAACCGACTGGATCGAGTGCTTTCATGAGATCAACAAACCCTGCATAAAGAACAAGATTTTGCTCCCAAAGCAATGGTGCTGGTGCCACACAAAGAGCCCTGGTGCTGGTGCCACATAAAAAGCACTAGTGCTGGTTCCACATAAAAGCAATGGTGATGGTGCCACACAAAGAGCTCTGGTGATGTTTCCACACAAAGAGCCCTGGTGCTGGTGCCATATAAAAGCAATGGTGATGGTGCCACATAAAAAACACCCAGTCTGCTTTGTAAAATGGTTGGCATTAGGAAGGGTATTCCAGTTGTAGAAACCAATGGAACCTGGACAACTCCTGACCTTGCCTGCTCCTGTCAAACTGTCTGACCCATGCCAGCAGGGAAAACAGATGTTAAATGATGATGATTTTAAACTTCTGACTTTTCAACCTGTAATGGCCAGAATTGACCATAAATTTGGACATAGCTTTGCGACTAAGACAGTCATTTCACAGCCAAATAATGGCCTTTAGGTTCAATCTCACCGTCTGGTACATTCTGTCTCTACATCCTGGGGTCAAATTCTGCCACGGTTGACTTTGCTTTTTATTCTTTTAGAGTTGATGAAATAAATACCAGTTAAACACTGAGGATCAATGTAATTGACTTACCCCACCCGCCCACTCCCCCCAAAATTTCAGGCTTTGTGCTGATACCTCAAAGAAATATTTTAGATCAATTTGAAACAAGGTATTTTTATTATAGAAATGAGAGTGTGGTTGTCTCAGCTTTAATGGTATTGAAAGGGCAAATGGTGTTGGTTCTATTCTTGACCTAAAGACAAACTGGCACTTGTTAGAGAGCTGGGTGGGGTGGTGGGGTACTCTGCTGTTTTGGTCCTCATCTTAATTGTAAGTTAACTATCATCAAATAGTTAAGTTAAGTTAAGTTAATTTTTTGGCTCAAAAAGCAAAAGCAAGGCCATGTAGGGGTACATGGAGTTATGTACAGGGTGGTGTTCATGCAAAAAGTTCAGGCCATTTCTGGTCAAGAGAGACTTTGAACCGAGCGGTCGTCGGCAACTTCACTATCTCGTCCGGCAGCTTATTCCACGGATCCGCAACCCAGATGGAGAAAGCCCCTCTCCTTCGATTGAGATGAAATCGTCTCAGATGGAGCTTTTCGGAGTGACCCCGCAGCCGATGCTCAGGAGCAGGAGTGAAGAGGCCATTGGTGGACTGTCTTGCCCAAGGAACCTGATATTTGAGGAACTATAGACACACGCAGTGGGAATCAGCTGTCCTCTATACACCAAGCATGACTAGAAAAATACAAGAGAAATAGAAAGAATAGACCATTGATGAGGAATTTTCCAATCTAGTCAGCAAAATACACTTTCAGCTTTATACCTATTACAATTGGTGCAACAGAATACATGTCGTCCTATATGATGGAACTTAGATTCCCAAGGAGAGAATGCACAACTTTTATTCACACGTGTGTTGCGTTCTCTTGAGCAAGACACTTTATTTCACATTGCTCCAGTTCACTCAGCTTTAGAAGTGAGTTGTGATGTCACTGGTGCCAAGCTGTATCGGCCCCTTTGCCTTTCCCTTGGGTAACATTGGTGGCCTGGAGAGGGGAGGTTGGTATGCATGGGCAAGTGCTGGTCTTGTACAAAACAAACTTGCTCGGACTTGTACCTCAGAGAGGAACTTTCTAGGTGCAATCTCATGGTCATTCATGACCGAACAGGGTCTTTACCCTTTTTATTTGCATACATACATGCATGCATGCGTAGAAGAAATCAGCTATCCTTTGGTCACCGATGTGGTCAGCGAAATATCAGAGAAAGAGGCCATCTATGGCCCATTGATAAGGGGTTTGCAAATCCAGTCACCAAGGTACGCTTTCAGCTTCATATCCATCATTATTGGAGCAACAGGGTACATACTGACCAGTCTGGAGCAAAGTAGGGTTGATCTTGGGATCTTGGGGGAGAGAACGCAAATCCTTAATTCACACTCTACAAATGACCGGGATATCTGGGAATGTAAAAATCTGTAAGACTTTCTTAGGGTTTAAAGGATGGTGAG
>NC_043021.1:17388920-17401420 GCF_006345805.1 Octopus sinensis | reverse complement strand
GGAATCTAGTCACTCGGAAAGTGTGCTCACCACAGACGTCACCAGCAAAAAGAGAGGGGCCTCAGGAGGAGGAGGCGGGACTAAGAGTAAAGGTGAAGGCAGCAGTGATGATGATGCTGATGATGAAGGGGAGTCGGAGGAGAGTGATTGTAATAACAAACGGAGGAAGAAGAAGGAGCCGAGCCTCGACGAGAGCGAAGAGGTGGGGCGCGCCGCGAAAAACGGCAAGGACGAAGAGGCGGCAGCAACAGCGGGTCATAAGCGCCACAGCAGTAGCAGCAGCAAGGAGAACGTGTCGCCGGTGTCGGCGAAGGATCCGGCCTTCGTGGAGAAGTGCTTGTCGGCCGCTCAGCAGGTGAAGAACAGCAAAGACCACCAGAGCGGCGTGACGAAGATCAACGCCCTCGACTATCTTATCTCGAAGTACCTTGTGCAGAATGTGGACGTCCCTTATAAACCATGTAACAGAAAAATCCGTGAACTTCTCGACAGTGGAGAGACGAAGATCTGCTTCATGGACTTGATTGAACTCCAGATTGAAAAGAGTTTCACTGTGCAAGGCTGAGAGAAAGAGAAAGAGAGATAGAGGGGGGGAGGAGGAGGAGGAGAGAGAGTGAAGTGGAGGGGGGAGGTAGGGAGTGAGAGGGATGAGTGGAAAGGGTTCTGCTGGGCAAGACTGAGACAGAGAGAGAGAGAGAGAGAGAGAGAGACCGATAGAGAGAAAGGGAGTGAATGCGCAAGGGGCAGTGGGGATGGGAGAAGTGAGAGAATGAAAGATGCTTCATTGAAGATGGCAGAACTAAAGGAAAGAGAGAGAAAGGGGATGTGGGGGTGGGGTTCTGTTTTTTTTTTAAGAGTGGGTGGGAGGAAAGATCTAAAATAGTAGTTGTAGTAGTAGTAGTAGTAGTAATAATAATAATGATAATAATAATAATGATGATAATAATAATGATAATAATAATAATAATTAATAATAATAATAATAATAATGATAATAATAATGCAAAACCAGGCTGTGGCTCTCATGGCTTCTGATCTTAACTGACTGGAAGTGTTCACGTGTGCATATTTTGTCTCGGGGTCAAAGATGGCCTACAGCAAATATTCTGCTCAATGCCACAGGTTTGCTTGTCAGTTGTTTGACCGTAACTGGTTGAGCATGTCCCTTAGGAGCCGATATGTGCATCTCTGATGACGAGCAGAAATGGTGGGGGAGCATCATAGCTAAGAATCTCGTTGAGAGGAATTCTTTGGGGTTTGAATAATTTTACCGCTGGAAGCATAGGTGTTTCGTTCATCATCCTTAAACAACCCTTATTTAGGGACCTTTTAAGGTCCCTGAATAAGGATTTGTTTTTAAGAGAGATGGGCTAACCTGACCTGAAGAAAATTCTGAGCCCCCACCTGCAAGGTCATGTGTTGATATGAGGTCACCATGTTGCATACATATGATTGTGATGCATGTGCGTAGTGCACCCTTACCAGACGGGTAATCATGAGGGGTATATTGGGCTTTGTATATTTATACCCCAACTTCACTTTGATGGCAAGCACCGCTCTCTCACTCAATAATGATAATAATGGTTTCTTTTATTTGCCTCCAGGGCGAAGGATGAGGGGGAAAATACATGGTGCCTCCTAACAGGCAGTTATTGTAAGGGAGATAATCATTTCTGCATAATATTTGGTGGGATTAGAAGTTTGTGTTTGAAATTAAAAAATAAGAGGTAAAATGCTTAGAATAAACATATTTATTTATTTATTTATTTTGTTGTTTACTTAGAAAATTCTTAAAATTTCAAATGATAATAATGCTCATAGTTAATAATGATATTTATATTTAAACATGCATAAAAGGCCATAGGTTTGTGTGGTAAGGGTTAGGTGAACCCCAAAAACTTGAACTCAGGGGGTAAGTTAAAAGGTAAAGTCAGCCTTTGTGAGATTTGAACTCAGAATAATAAGCTTCTCTGCTCTGCTTGACTGCTACTTAATTTATTGACCCAAAAAGGAGGAAGGCAAAGTCGATCTCGGCCATATATATATAAACTGTTGAACATTAAAATATATGGAATGCTGTTGCTCAGAATCTCGTCTGGTGAGTTAATTCTGCCAGCTCACAATTTTAATGATAATAATTATAATTACACTGTCACAAGGCCACTGATGTTTGAGTGCTGGAAATTATCCCCCCGGTATTTAACTGGTATTTTTGATTATGGAGGCCTAATTTAATTGATTATACCAGTAATAAAAATAATAGTTTTGAATGAGGAACAGGTAAGAATTTTGAGGCAGAACACAGGTAGGAGATTGGGAAAGAAAGAAAGAAAAAGGGGCAGGGTATGCAAGAAGGGGAAGGTATGAAAGAGGGAGAGAGAGAGGGGGGGTTGGTGAAGAGAAGGAAGGAGAGTGGTGGTGGTGGTGGTTGGGAGGGTGGTATTAAAAGAAGATTATTTTGGGGGGGTAGGGAAGATTATTAAGGGCAAATATTATCCCTGAAGGGGCATGCTCACATATAATAAACTCACACACGCACACACATGCACACTCCTATTTGTAGTTTACATGTATGTGTGCGTGTGTGTGTGTGTATATATGCACATGCACACGTGTGCGTGTGTATATAAAAAAAAAACAAGTAAAATAAGCAAGATGGTGGGATGAGAATGTGCCAAAATCGTCCATATATATACATACATTATATATGTATATACAAACACACCCACATATACATGTGTATATGTGTGTGTATATATATATATATATATATATATATATACACATGTATATATATATATATATGTGTATATATACATTTGTGTGTGTGTATATATATGTATATATACAGGTATATATATGCATATATACATGTATATATATGTATATATAAGCTTTGTTTCTCTCTATATATATATTGAACAATATTCTTCAGTGTGCATTTGTGAGCAATACAATGCAATCTAAAAGTAACACGCAAACACACACACACACGTGTGTGTGTGTGTATATATATATATATATGCACTCATATATCATAAATATTTCCCATGAGTCGGGGAATCGATAGCCAAAACGAAGTATTGAAACCTCGACTCCTACTTTGATGACTGACTTTCTTCACTTTCAAATTGCATTGGTTTACTGTGCAAGATTGCACACGGATTTGAAAAGTGTGGTTTTTGCAGTAGATGTGTGCCTGTGTGTATACATGTTGAGAAAAAGAGAGAGAGAGAGAGAGAGAGAGAAGAAGTAGACATGTATGTAAAAAAAAAAAAAAAATTGGATAATATGACGATAATAACAAATATGATGATGATGATGGTGGTGTTGGTGATGTAAAAAATCCAGGGAGGACAGAAAAATAAATTGTATTCATGATCTCTTAGCATAATAATTTTAATAATAATAATTATTATTACTATAAAACCAAAAAAAAAAAAAAAAATCAAAACAAAAACGGAGTGCGGAAACAAGGAGAGAGAGAAAAAAAAAAATTTTAATTTGAAGCAAAAAAACACAACACAAACTATTTGAAAAAAAAAACAATTTAAAACTGATCTTTGTCTGTACAGATATACCTGTAGAGGATTGAACTTTTATTGAGCAAATGATGATGATGGTGGATGACTATTTTTTTTTAATTAATTATTTTAAGTTACATGTATATATAATTATATTGATATATATGTATACATATACATCCACATATATATATATATCTAATATATATATATATATATCTAATATATATACATATATATATATATATATATATATATACACACACATACAGACAGACCCATATATATAAAGAAAACTATAAACATGGGCAGTTCTGTCCAGAGTGCCCGTATATGAATAAAAAAATAAATAAAACTGTTGGTCATTTTGATGATCAAACTAATGATGATGATAATGATGGTGATTGATAATGATGATGATGATGATGGTGGTCACTATCATTATCATGTTGTTTTTTTTTTTGTTTTTTTTTTTAATTAATTATTTCAAGTTAATAATTATAATAATAAATATAATATATATATATATATGTATATAATAATATTAATAATAATTATAATAATGATGGTAATAATGATAATAATAATAATAATAATAATAATAATAATGATGATGATATTCTTTCTAATTTGTTTTCGGAGAAAGAGTTGGTGCAACCACTAGAATATTTGTGTAATTAAAAAAGAAAACAGTTATGAAAAAAAAAAAATGGAAAAAAAAAAAAAAGGAACACTTGAAAAAGAATCTGTAAAAAAACATTATAAAAGACTCCATCAATACCTCCTGTTAATGAATGGGTACTCAAAATGAATAATAATAATAATAATGATGATGATGATGATGATGATGATGCTAATATTATTATTATTGTTGTTATTGTTATTATAATGATTGATCTGTTTTGTTGGTTTTTTTTTTTAATTTTTCATTCTTTTTTTTTTTTGCTGGTTTGTATGAGAATATGTAATAATATTAAGAATAATAATAATAATAATAATAAATATTTTATTTGTTGATTTTTTTTTTTCTTTGTGTGTGTGTGTATTGTTTACTATGGTGATGAGACCGGAAAAAAAATTGGGGGACGGGGAGGAATGGGACAAAAATAAATGTATAGACACAGGTGTGAACTGTGTGGTAAGAAGCTTGCTTCCCAATAACATGGTTCCAGGTTCAGTCCCACTGCATGGCATGTTAGGCAAGTGTCTTCTCCTCTAGCCTCAGGCTGACCAAAGCCTTGTGACTGGATTTGGGGGAAACTGAAAGAAGCTTGTTATATATATGTATGTATGTATTTATGCATGTTTGTCTGTATTTGTCCCTCCACCATCGCTTGGCAACCAATGTTCGTATGTTTACATCCCTGTAACTTAGCAGTTTGGCAGAAGGGATTGATAAAGTAAGTACTAGGCTGACAAAGAATAAGTCCTTGAGTTCATTTCTTCTACTAAAATCCTTCAAGGTGGTGCTCCAGCATGGCTGCAGTCAAATGACTGAAAGAAGTAAAAGAATAAAAAGATAAAAGAATATTATTTAAATATGTGAAATTTGCCAATCCTTGTTCCCCTACATGTGCAAGCATAAGCAATCCACCAGAGCCTGGGCTTCCGAGGCCCACAGCTCTTCAATATCCTCCCGAAGAACCTGAGAGACCTGCATGGGGTGGATGCTGATGTCTTTAAAATAAAACTGGATCTCTTCCTGTCAGGTATCCCAGATGAACCAACTTCACGGCAGGAGGGGCAGATGAGGGCAGCTGCATCAAACTCTCTCATGCACCAAATGGCAATTGCTAAAAAGCATACATGAAGTAAAATCATGCAGCAACACCAAATGGCGGTGCCCCAGCATGGCCACAGCTCATGAGCTGAAACTAGATAAATTAAAAAAATAAATAAACTCCCCCCCACACTCATCTACTTGCAAGTCCTCAAATATAAACAGTAACCACAGCCATGACTTGTGATGATTTTTGTATATGATGCTGATGTCTGTTATTCTGAGCAGAGATAAATCTCCTCTTCGCCTTCCCACCCTGGGTCCAGCTTAACATCAAGGATATGGCAACTGGGGGTGGAGAGGACTGCATGAGCACTGAAGTGGTATTCATTTACAGATGAGAAGACGGGGAAATTTATACACATGCACACACCGTTACATCACCATTTAGCGCCCGTTTTCCATTCTGGCATGGGTTGGATGGTTTGATAGGGGCTGGCAAGCCAAGGAACTGTTCTGGGCTCCATTGTTCGTTTTGGCAGGGTTTCTATGGCTGGATAACCTTCCTAACGCCAACCTCTTTAAAGAGTGTACTATGTGCTTTTTTTTTTTCGTGGCACCAGCACCATCAGGGTCACCAAGTAACATAAAAGACCTCTCGACTGGGAAGGAATAGTATTGAGGGACGTGGCCCTGCTCCAGTTGATGAGAGGTTAAAAAGAATAGTAGAGATAGGTGTCTTGCTGTAAGAAAGATACAAGGATACCCTAGGAGAAAAAGAGAGACTTAGAGATTAAGATACAGAGGGAGAGACGCATACACTCATTTATTTATTTATATATGTGTGTGTAATATATATCACCGTGACCGACCAGGCTATCAGATGTTGCTACACATCACCGGTCACAATGCGCTTCACATTGTTTTAGCCTTCAAATGACGCCACCCCGCTGGCTAAGCGAGCAGGCCAACAGAAGAAAGAGTGAGAAAAAGAGTGGCGAAAGAGTACAGCAGGGATCGCCACTACCACCCTGCCGAAGCCTCGTGGAGCTTTAGGTGTTTTCGCTCAATAAACACTCACAACGCCCGGTCTGGGAATCGAAACCGCGAGTCTGCTGCCCTAACCACTGGGCCATATTTATATATGTGTGTGTGTGTGTATATATATATATATATATATATAATTTATATATAGAGGGCATTATACATACATGCCAGAAGGCATTATACATACATGCCAAACGCTAAGAGGGACAATCAGTCATTTCTACCAAAAATATTACTAATCCCACCGAATGCAATTTTTCAAAGTAAGACATTTAAAAATATAGACCTGTATCACAGTGATTTCATACTTACGTAATCATCAGCAGGCCTGAATGTATATAAATAAACAACGACCCTGCCCCGCTTAAGCCGATCAGCTAACTGATCAACATCAACGAAGCACATGGGTGAGTTTACATTATCACATCCGGGTAAATGGCAAACTTTTACGAATTGCATTTCGGGAGAGGAAAAGTTTTTTCGGATAATAAAAATTTAGCAATTAAGGACAACTACTTAATAAGGAAAACTTAACAAGAAATTGTCAGGTAGATAGCGTAAAAACCTCATAAGAGAAAAAATTTCGAAAATAATATTTCTTATTGAACATATTAATTTATATATAGAGGGCATTATACATACATGCCAGAAGGCATTATACATACATGCCAGAAGGCATTATACATACATGCCAAACGCTAAGAGGGACAATCAGTCATTTCTACCAAAATATTACTAATCCCACCGAATGCAATTTTTCAAAGTAAGACATTTAAAAATATAGACCTGTATCACAGTGATTTCATACTTACGTAATCATCAGCAGGCCTGAATGTATTATAAATAAACAACGACCCTGCCCCGCTTAAGCCGATCAGCTAACTGATCAACATCAACGAAGCAATGGGTGAGTTTACATATATCACATCCGGGTAAATGGCAAACTTTTACGAATTGCATTTCGGGAGAGGAAAAGTTTTTTCGGAAATAAAATTTAGCAATTAAGGACAACTACTTAATAAGGAAAACTTAACAAGAAATTGTCAGGTAGATAGCGTAAAAACCTCATAAGAGAAAAAATTTCGAAAATAATTATTTCTTATTGAACATATTAATTTATATATAGAGGGCATTATACATACATGCCAGAAGGCATTATACATACATGCCAAACGCTAAGAGGGACAATCAGTCATTTCTACCAAAATATTACTAATCCCACCGAATGCAATTTTTCAAAGTAAGACATTTAAAAATATAGACCTGTATCACAGTGATTTCATACTTACGTAATCATCAGCAGGCCTGAATGTTATAAATAAACAACGACCCTGCCCCGCTTAAGCCGATCAGCTAACTGATCAACATACAAGCACATGGTGGGGTGAGTTTACATATATCACATCCGGGTAAATGGCAAACTTTTACGAATTGCATTTCGGGAGAGGAAAAGTTTTTTCGGAATAAAAATTTAGCAATTAAGGACAACTACTTAATAAGAAAAATTAACAAGAAATTGTCAGGTAGATAGCGTAAAAACCTCATAAGAGAAAAAATTCGAAAATAATTATTTCTTATTGAACATATTAATTTATATATAGAGGGCATTGTACATACATGCCAGAAGGCATTATACATACATGCCAAACGCTAAGAGGGACAATCAGTCATTTCTACCAAAATATTACTAATCCCACCGAATGCAATTTTTCAAAGTAAGACATTTAAAAATATAGACTGTATCACAGTGATTTCATATTTACGTAATCATCAGCAGGCCTGAATGTATTATAAATAAACAACGACCCTGCCCCGCTAAGCCGATCAGCTAACTGATCAACATCACGAAGCACATGGGTGAGTTTACATATATCACATCCGGTAAATGGCAAACTTTTTACGAATTGCATTTCGGGAGAGGAAAAGTTTTTTCGGAATAAAAATTTAGCAATTAAGGACAACTACTTAATAAGGAAAACTTAACAAGAAATTGTCAGGTAGATAGCGTAAAAACCTCATAAGAGAAAAAATTTCGAAAATAATTATTTCTTATTGAACATATAATTTATATATAGAGGGCATTATACATACATGCCAGAAGGCATTATACATACATGCCAAACGCTAAGAGGGACAATCAGTCATTTCTACCAAAATATTACTACTCCCACCGAATGCAATTTTTCAAAGTAAGACATTTAAAAATATAGACCTGTATCACAGTGATTTCATACTTACGTAATCATCAGCAGGCCTGAATGTTATAAATAAACAACGACCCTGCCCCGCTTAAGCCGATCAGCTAACTGATCAACATCAACGAAGCACATGGGTGAGTTTACATATATCACATCCGGGTAAATGGCAAACTTTTACGAATTGCATTTCGGGAGAGGAAAAGTTTTTTCGGAATAAAAATTTAGCAATTAAGGACAACTACTTATAAGGAAAACTTAACAAGAAATTGTCAGGTAGATAGCGTAAAAACCTCATAAGAGAAAAAATTTCGAAAATAATTATTTCTTATTGAACATATTAATTTATATATAGAGGGCATTATACATACATGCCAGAAGGCATTATATATATATATATACATGCCAGAAGGCATATATATATATATATAATATATATATATATATATATATATAATATATATATACACCACACACACACACACACATATATGCGTATGTGTGTGGCTCTTTGGATACTACGAGGACTGATTGGACATCAAACTGCTTCGGCACTGAAGGCAAATAAGCATACACATACAGAGATAGATAAGTAGAGAGAAAGAGAGAGACATTACACATACAAACATAACTAGATGCTCATATGCATAAACAGAGAGAATGGGAGAAACATTAGACTGTCTGTTGTCAAGGAAGTCAGCATCGAATCAGTTGTGCTAAAACGTCTCAGACTCATATAAGTTTGATGCAGATCGTTTTATATTTCTCTGGCCCTATTTTACCCTTCCTCTATACCTCTTCCTTCTGTCTATACACCTTTGTCCTGTTTTTGGAGAAAAGCTTCAGCTTTAAACGTCAAAATCACTTCCATTTCTTTTAGTCTCTCGTAGTTAGGAAATTGATGGATAAAATTCCGCAACCACATGGTTCCGGGTTCAGTCCCACTGCGTGGCATCTTGGGCAAGTTTCTTCTGCTATAACCCCGGGCCGACGAATGCCTTGTGAGTGGATTTGGTAGACGGAAACTGAAAGAAGCCTGTCGTATATATGTATATACATATATATATGTGTGTGTGTTTGTCCCCCTAGCATTCCTTGAGAACCGATGCTGGTGTGTTTACGTCCCCGTCACTTAGCGGTTCGGCACAAGGACCGATAGAATAAGTACTGGGCTTACAAAGGGTAAGTCCCGGGGTCGATTTGCTCGACTAAAGGCCGTGCTCCAGCATGGCCGCAGTCAAATGACTGAAACAAGTAAAAGAGAGTAAAGAGTAATTATTTCTTTATTGCCCACAAGGGGCTAAACATAGAGGGAACAAACAAGGACAGACAAAGGGATTAAGTCGATTACATCGACCACAGTGCGTAACTGGTACTTAATTTATCGACCCCGAAAGGATGAAAGGCAAAGTCGACCTCGGCGGAATTTGAACTCAGAACGTAACGGCAGACGAAATACCGTGTGTGTTTGTGTGTCTGTGTTTGTCCACTTAGCATTGCTTGACAACCGATGCTGGTGTGTTTACGTCCCCGTCACATAGCGGTTCGGCAAAAAAGAGACCGATAGAATAAGTACTGGGCTTACAAAGAATAAGTCCCGGGGTCGATTTGCTCGACTAAAGGCGGCGCTCCAGCATGGCCGCAATCAAATGACTGAAACAAGTAAAAGAGAGAGAGAGTCCCAAATACGAATTTGTCGACTTCAAAGAATTCGGCTTCCTGTCCCACATTCACTCGATGGCATGTTTGGTTTATTTTCTTTAGAATAAGGCTTTTAGCCTATTAGTGCACATGTACACATAAGTTAGATACGTGCTTGCTCATATACGTACGAGGGGCGTTCAATAAGTAATGCCCCTGACCCACTTCCCATAGCAGTAGAGCAACGACACTTGGCACAGTTATTAGTCTTTTCCTACATAGGAACTACCCAGAGTTATGCATTTCTCCCATCGTTTGATACAGCTCTGGAGACGTTTTTGTAGAAGACCCCAGCTTGGTCCTCCAACCACGACGTGACTTCAGAATCAAGGCGCTGCATCATCTGGGAAACGCTTTCCTTTCAAAATCAACTCATGACTGGGAAGAGGTGAAAATCAGAGGGTGCAAGGGGAGGAGTTCATAGCTGCACGCCTGTACTTCTGATCTGGCGACACGCGAGAGGTGAACCGGAGCGTTGTCCTGCAGGAGGAGGATGCCTTTGCTGATCTTGCCCCGCCTCCTTCTCTTAATTTCCTCAAAAGTGAAGCATAATAATAGGCTCCTGTAATTGTGGTACCCTTTGCCAGGAAATCTGTCATCACTACTCCGTCCTGGTCCCAGAAGACTGTGAGCATAACCTTGTCAGCGGAGGGCTGCACCCTTGCCTTCTTTGGAGGAGGTGAGTCGCGGTGCTTTCACTGCATTGACTGGACTTTGGTCTATGGATCATAGTGATGGACCCAGGTTTTATCCTGTGTGATCAGTCTTTTGAAAAATTTTGACTCATCTTCTTGGCACATCTCCAAATTCATCCTCGAGCACTCAACGCGTTCTTGCTTCTGGAAAGGTGTGAGCAACCTGGAAATCCATCTGGCAGACACCTTTTGCATATGCAAATGGTCATGAATGATAGTTTCCAAAGACCCGGTACTAATCTTGACCTTATGGGCTATTTGGCGAATAGTTATGCGTTGACCTTCCAAAATGGCAGCCTCAACTTGACGGACAGACGTCTCATCAACGGCAGAAGGGGGCGACCAGATCTGGGAGCTGTTTCCACAGAGTTCCGACTATGTTTGAATTCACAATGCCAGCGTTTACAAGGTCATATGATGGGGTATCATCACCATAAGTTACTTTCATTTCATCAAAAGTCTCCCGTGGTGTGCGTCCTTTCAAATACAAAAACCAGATCACTGCTCGACACTCAACAGGCTCCATTTCACACTTGACTTAGTTCAAACACCTGTAAATCAGAAACCACAATTAGTTCAGAGCTGTAATTCGCCACTTAATCTATAGAGGTATAAATAAGTGCACATGCAAAATTTCACATAGATCAAACAACTGCAAGTGGGTCAGGGGGCATTACTTATTGAACGCCCCTCGTACAATCAGATATACTATTATATATGTATCCGTATAAACAGATTCAAGCATGAACTCATACATAGACGCAAAGCATATGAACGCAGCTTACATGCATATACACATATATGCATTGCATACATACATATGCAATGCATAAGTTGTCAATAAGGGACTTTTTTCTGTCTGGTTGCACCTGTGGAAATTTCAAAGTTTAGTGAAAATTTTGAAATCTGGTGTATTGGGGTAATTTTCCATGCTGAATCTCACTTTTTCCGGAAGCATTTTTTAAAAAAAAGTTAAAAGTTTGATCGTTTTTACCCAGTCAGAAAATAGGATTTGGAAGCTGTCATTACGTGTTGTCAACTGTAAACAAGTGAAATATTGACGGGATTCTGCTATATGCACATCATATAAAAACTTGTAACTTTAAAAAATGTTTTGAATTTTCAGAAAAATGTTTGCGAATTTGTATTTTACGCTGGAATTTATACGATTATGCACAAAAAATTGGGGTTCGTAATTTAAGGCCTATTTAGCTATCATTTTTTGCACATCTCCCGACTACCTCATACATCATGTTTTAAGCATTTAATAAGCAACTTATTTACAGTTTGGATTGTTACTATGGAAACAGGCACCTACATGTCTGTGGCTTTCGATTGGCTAAAAAGTACACAAATTTGGAAATTTTAAAAGCTATTAACTCTTTATTTATTGATTTATGGCAGAAATGAATTTCATGTCAATGATTACCATACAAAACTACATCGATACACCAAATATGAAATCAATTGGAAGAAAAGTGGCAGCCAAACATAGAAGATTCTAAGGAAGCACAAAGATCGCACATGTTGTTAATGTACTGCTCAATGCAAAGGCGCGTGAAGCAGACGATCATTAGAAGCCATCTTCTTGAATCAGTCCCCAAATAGACATTATAGC
>NC_043021.1:17376420-17383920 GCF_006345805.1 Octopus sinensis | reverse complement strand
TGTCACTCATAATTATGACCCTAGAATCGATCTATTGCATTTCAATCTATTTTAGGGTTAGGGTTAGGGTTAGGGGTGGGGGAAAGGGTATCTTTTTTTCTTCACAAATGTAAATAAACCCAATCTGTTTCTTAAACGAGGGACATATTCATACGGCACAGAATGTTTTTTAACTCAATACACGTCATTGATTGGTTGAAATTGCAGAAATTGAAGAAAAAAACCCCCACAAATATCTTACAAACTATAGAATTTTCTCAATAAAGCCAAGAGAAAAAGATGTTTTATAAACACGTTCTACCAGTATACGAAGTTTAAAAATTTTTAGTTACAAAGAAATTATTTCTAAAATCTGCCAGTCAAAGTGAAATAATTTTAGAAATAATTTCTTTGTAACTAAAAAATTTTAAACTTCGTATACTGGTAGAATGTGTTTATAAAACATCTTTTTCTCTTGGCGTTCTTCAGAAAATTCTGTAGTTTGTAAGCTATTTGTTGTTAAATTTCTCGTATTTCGGCAATTTCAACCAATCAACGACGTCTATTTGGGACTTGGGTAGACATGGAACAAATTATATTCTGGCTGAATAATATCGGCAGGCAAGAGGAGGCGAATGAAATCATTCTCTTGATGGAAGAAGAGAAATGTTCGTCAAAACCAGGAGAATTGGGAAGAAGCAGGGGAGAGAACTGAGTAAAAGAAAAACTGCAAAACGAGGTTTCCCAACCATTTTTCGTCTGTGGACCCTTTTGGTGGACCCTTTTGATTCCTGTTTTATTCGGGTGGACCCCTCATAAACTTTCAGTGCTGACGCACACACATACGTACAAACAAACAAACAAAAAGAACGCAGCTCTGATAACGGACAGAATCAACGTCTATTGAAGAGGATGCAAGAAGCAACGGAAATTTTAGAAAAAAATACATAAGGAAATGAGTGGAAATCGAACCAGTGCGTGTGTTAAGTAGTAAAGTATTAAAACATAATGACTCTCCCCAGACACAATAAAATTGTTAAAATTTTTTTTCTTATATAGATCCCAAGGGTTATATGGGGGATCTTTTCACTTTGACCGGCAGATTTTTAAAATAATTTCTTTGTAACTAAACACTTTAAACTTCGAATACTGGTAGAATGTGTCACATAAAACATCTTTTTCTCTTTGTGTTCTTGAGAAAATTCTGTAGTTTGTAAGCTATTTGTTGTTTAGTTTCTCGTATTTCGGCAATTTCAACTAATCAATGCCACTGCAGTAGAATATTGTTATGGTAAATGGAACCAGTGGGGTTCTTGCTATACTTGCTGCGAATAGAGTAAGATGTGCTCTATGCCCCACTCGCCAGTTAATAATAGGCAATGGGAAGTGGCGAGTTAGCATATCTCTCAAAATGCACAGCAGCATTTATAATAATAATAATAATAATGAAATTATTGTGTACAGTGCTCAGGTGCACCACAACTTGTCAGAAAGTGCGTATAAAGTATACGTAGTAATGTACAAATGCCTGGAAAGCGAACAGTTTTTTAGTTAGATACATGCTTGCGTGTGTATGGAGGGGAGGAGAAAATCAGGTGTAGTGTTGGCGAATCTCAGGAAGCATGGAAGTTTTGAAGGATGCAGTGCTCCGACAAGTAACAACTGATGCCGGCAGTTTGTTCCATGCTTCAGCAACTCTCAGCGTAAAAAAATGTATCCGAAAGCCATGGGAGCTGTGCTGTTTCCTGACTTTGTAAATATGTCCACGGGTGTTAGACGGGTGGAGTTTGAAAAGGTGCTCAGAGTTATTGTTTGTAAGGTGGTTAATAATTTTATAGGTGTCTGCCAAGTCAGCTGCCAGACGTCGGAGTTTCAATGTGTCCATGCCCAGGGAAGTAAGGCGTTCAGAATATGGCAAATGCCTGATGGAGGGTATTCTTTTAGTTGCACATCGCTGAACGGCTTCCAGACGATTGAGGTGGACTTAGCTTTTCATCCTTTCGAAGTTGATAAAAAAAAGTACCAGTTGAAATCGACTTAACTCGTCCCCGCAAATTACTGTCCTTGCGTCTAAATTTGATGCCAACGTTAGACAGTAGGATGGGGTGAAGTCACACAGCTGAATGTCAGAGGTGTGGAGGTTATGCGCATCCATAGAGAATGTCCCTGTAGCATGTAAAGCAGGTCTTGTTGTTGTTGTTGTTGTTGCTGTTAAGCAACAAGACGGGTAAGGATGATTAGGTGATGGTCTAGGGCTTAGAGGCGGGAAACCCCAGACCTAGGAAAAAAAAAAAAAAGAAACTTTGGTCGTCTTGTTGTAGTTGAGGGCTCTTCGTTGACGCCCGGCACCACTGGGAGGTGGCCCTCGAAGTCGCTGGAAATGGAGATCTCCAGGTCCAAATTCTTGAACAGATGCTGCTGTTGTTGGTGGTGGTGATGGTGATGGTAGTAGTGGTTGGTGTTGTGGCTGCTGCAGTTGTTGTTGTCGTTGCTGTTGTTGTTGTTGTTGTTGTTGTTGTTGTTGTTATTAAGCAACAAGATGGGTAAAAGTGATTAGGTGATGGTCTAGGGCTTAGGGGTGGGAGACCCCAGACCTAGGAAAAAAAAAAAAAAGAAACTTTGGTCGCCTTGTTGTAGTCGAGGGCTCTCCGTTGACGCCCGACACCACTGGAAGGTTGCCCTCGAAGTCGCTGGAAATGGAGATCTCCAGGTCCAAATTCTTGGACGGCTAAAGCATGTCTTGAAGAATATTTCTGGAAGCGTAAAGTCTCCGACCAGATTACGAACAGAACCTTTGCACGTTGGATAAACTGTATTTCTTTTGACTCTTTGCGGACTAAGTTCGAATCCTTCCGAGGTTAACTTTGCTTTTCATCCCCTGGGGTCGATAAAATAAGGTTCTATTTAAGCACCGCGGTCGATGTAATCGGCTAGCCCCGCCCCTCAAAAGGTCAAGCCTTGTACTTATAATAAAAAGGATTATCAATGTCTGCAATATCACTGGTGAAAACAACGCAATAATTTAATAAGAATCTACACCAGAGAGAGAGAGAGAGAGAGAGAGAGAGAGAGAGAGAGAGAGAGAATAAATTAAAGAATTCCTAGACCCAAGAAAATGCTCCCACACTGCTATAGAAAAACATCTTCACTCGATGGGAAAGGTTCAGATGTATGGAGCATGGATTCTGCATGCTTTAAGTGACAACAATATATATAATATATATATATATATATATATATATATATATATATATATTATATATATATATATATATACGGTGCTAATGACTGGGAGATCCGAATAGATTTGAAGAACGAGCTTCGGTTCCAAGTTATAATTTCAATAAAAAAAGAAAACACAGCGATCTGGCTTTATGGCATGGCAAGTTATTTGACGAAATGGTCCGACTCCGTGTTACCTTTTTGGGAAGGTTACCTGGAGTCGGATCATTAAAAAAATGGAACTGTAAATATAAAGGTTTTAGGGTATCGTGTAAATGAAAGAAGCTGGCAGTGTACAGTGGTTCCTTTTGTGGAAGCGACGATCCGTAAACTGTTGAGGAAAGTACGTGGTGCTTCATCCTGAATATGATAAGCTTATGTAAGAGGACGGCCAAAGTTAAGAGCAAAAACACTCATCTGTGGATAGCAAAACGTTGTGGGTGTTGCCTGGCTGGTTGGAGTGGACACAGCTGCATCCAGTCTAGTGGGGATGGGGAGGAGGAAAAAGCAACGAGAAAGGTGTAATGTGCTGCAGTATGGACCCAAACAAACCGAATATTTCCTGGTAGGGTTTAATGCTACTTATCCCCACTGGATGGACCGGTACTATCAGAAGGTGTCGAAATCGTTATGATGTTTAGTCGACAGCTGATGAAGGGAATATGCAAAGGTATATACATGTGTACGTATGTATGTATGTATGTATGTATGTATGTATGTATGTATGTATGTATGTATGTATGTATGTATGTACGTACGTACGTACGTGTGTGGGGGCACATGGCCTAGTGGTTAGAGCAACGGACTCGCGGTCGAGGGATCGTGGGTTCGAATCTCAGATCGGGCGATGTGTGTGTTTATGAGCGAAACACCTAGCCTCCACGCGGCTCCGGCAGAAGGTAATGACGAAACGTCTGCTGACTCTTTCGCCACCACTTTCTCTCCCTCTTTCCTCCTGCATCTTGCAGCTCACCTGCGACGGACCGGCGTCCCGTCCAGGTGGGGAACCTATACGCCAAGAAACCGGGAAACCGGCCCTTATGAGCCAGGCATGGCTCGAGAAGGAACAAACAACAACAATGTACGTACATATGTATACACACACACAACACACACATTGATTTCTGACACCTCACTTCCACAGATGTACCCTGTCTCTATTTCTCTATTTCTAGCAACTCGTAGCAGTTGTCAACATTTTGCATGTAGTGAAGAATTGTGTACCAACGACAAATTAAGTCCAGTGAATAAATTATTTTTATCTATGAATCTATTCACTCATTTGTTTACTTGAAAGACATACACATTCCTTTTGGATCTCTTCACCTGATACACACACATAACCTCTACATTTGGTGACCCCGTGAACGAATTGCGGCCTTCCCTTCAACCAGCTTCACCAACCGCATCGAAGAATCACAACTTGCACATCACATTCTATTTTTGTATCATTTTGGAATATATTTTGGGTTTTTTTTTGCATTTTTCTAGTTAATTTTTGTTAATTTCTGTTTATTTTCAGGTCATTAAAATGGAATGTCAAGTTAAGGAAAACGAGCATTTTCGACACCTCCTTCTTTTTGCTTTTAATCAAGGTTCTGAGGTCGCAAAACCTGCTCGGGACATTTGTGCTGTGTATGGAGAGAGTGCCATAGCCGAAAGAACTGCTCGTGATTGGTATGCCAAGTTCAAAAATGAGAATTTTGACCTTAAAGTCGCACCACGTTCTGGCCGTCCAGTTGAGTTCGATGCAGAGCGATTAAACCAACTTTTACACGAAAATTCTCGTCAAACAACAAAGGAACTGGCAGAGAAAATGGAATGCTCCCACACTGCTATAGAAAAACATCTTCACTCGATGGGAAAGGTTCAGATGTATGGAGCATGGATTCTGCATGCTTTAAGTGACAACAATATATATATATATATATATATATCTATATATATATATATATATTATATATATATATATATATATATATATATATATACGGTTAAGTAATTGAGATTCAAGTGAATTCTAAAGAATTCACATGAATATGGTCCTTAACTAGGATGCACCGGAAATCTATATGGTGTTAACCATACGACAAGTGGGGTGATTACAAATAGAAAAAAGCAACAAGAATGGATTAAAATCTCGGTACGATCGTTTCGTACGAGGACATCTTAATAAGCTACAAAAATGCAGTGTATTCACTGCATTTTTTGTAGCTTATTAAAGATGTCCTCGTACGAAACGATCGTACCGAGATTTTAATCCATTCTTGTTGCTTTTTTCCTATATATATATACATAGAGAGAGAGAGAGCGTCGAATTTGGTTCCAGAGAATACTTTTGTTTGTTAGAAAAATGTTTATTGAAAAATGTTTTTCTTAGAAAAATGTGTTTATTGAATATTAAGATACACAGACCGGGGAAAGAAATGGCTGATAAAAACTTTTTATGTACATACATACATACATACATACATACATACATACATACATGTGTGGTAAGTAGCTTGCTTACCAACCACATGGTTCCGGGTTCAGTCCCACTGCGTGGCACCTTGAGCAAGTGTCTTCTACTATAGCCTCGGACCGACCAAAGCCTTGTGAGTGGTTTTGGTAGACGGAAACTGAAAGAAGCCCGTCGTATATATGTATATATATATATATGTGTGTGTGTGTGTGTGTGTGTGTGTGTGTGTGTGTGTTGTGTGTGTGTATGTTTGTGTGTCTGTGTTTGTTCCCCTGGCATTGCTTGACAACCGATGCTGGTGTGTTTACGTCACCGTCACATAGCGGTTCGGCAAAAGAGACCGATAGAATAAGTACTGGGCTTACAAAGAATAAGTCCCGGGGTCGATATGCTCGACTAAAGGCGCTGCTCCAGCATGGCCGCAGTCAAAATGATGTCCATTTACGCGAATTACCGAACGGATGCCTCTGTACAGCTATCCAGCCGCGGAAGACGGGACCGAAACCAGCCGCTCTCAGAACTGCCTCCAAGTATCGATGGTCTACCCTATCGACGGCTTTCGATTGATCCAAGTTGATCAGGGCCCCACCCATACCTGGTTCCTTAACTACTCTGTCTATGATGTAGCGCATCAGATGGAGGTTGTCATGGATGCTCCGGCCCGGCACAGATAACTTTCTTTATTGGTCACACAGGGCTGAACACAGAGGAGACAAATACAAATGTAGAGCTTTTCTTTTCGAAGATGGAAAAAGGAAAAAGGAAGATAGATAGACAGGTGGATAGATAGACAGATGGAGAGAGAGTAAGATAGATGAATACATGGATTGATGGATAGATGGATGGACACAAATTCACACCCGCGCGCACACACACACATACACGCAAGCGAAAAAAATATACCCTCAACACACATTCACGCACCTGTGTGTGTGTGTGTGTGTGTGTGTGTGTGTGTGGTGTGCTGATGAAGTACATCCCAGAGACCCCGTGAATGCACATGTCTATGGATGTGTGTGTGTGTATGTGTATGTACATCAACCTCTCCCTCACCTCCACCACATATACAGCGCCACCACCTCCTCTAAGAACACAAGTGAACCAAGGAACATCTACGTGATCGCTTTACTTGCCAGAAACAGCAGCTAAATTTCCCTCAAAAACAAAAGAAAAAAGTGAGAGATATCGGATGATAAATTCCTAGATATGCCTTCCGATAAGAAACGGAGGGCATATCTTCAATCGTGGGTCAGCTCGATGAAAACTAATCAGACAGACCTTAAACAGCAACAACAAACACACCAATTTAATATTCTCAAACAAAAACCAGTGAACTGTCGGTCGGGTATTTCTTACAGGGTGACCATTTTTCGCCTAACACCGGTTGTCTTCATTTCTCGTGTCTAGCAATCATCCTGATTCTTTCTTTATCTTCTCTCATGTCTCTTCGGCAAGATTGCTCCACTTTCCGTAAGTTATTTCATTATTGTTTGACATGTACTGTATATATGGCGATCTATGTATATAACATAGCGTGTTCATATACACACACATGTATATATATATAAATATATATGTGTATATATAAGAACCGTTAGGTCAGGCTTGCTAGAGATGATGATGGTGATGATGATGAGTTTTTGTGTTTGTATTATTCAGAGATGACGAATAAGTTGATGGTGGAACAGTCATATACATTTATCCATATGTGTATGTGTGTGTGTATTCGCACATTCTATGGCCGTGTGTTCGTGTGAGTGTGTGTGTGTGTATATATGTATATATATATATATATATATATAGCGAGAGAGAGAGAGAGAGAGACGCTAATATAA
>NC_043021.1:17363920-17373920 GCF_006345805.1 Octopus sinensis | reverse complement strand
GACCTGTTTGTGTGTCTGTGTTTGTCCCCTCCCCCACCATTGCTTGACCACCAATGCTGGTGTGTTTACGCCCCCTGTAACTTAGCAGTTTGGCAAAAGAGATCGATAGGATCAGTACTTGGCTTACAAAAGAATAAGACCTGGGGTCAATTTGTTCAACTAAAGTGGTGCTCCAGCATGGACACAGTCAAATGACTGAAACAAATAAAAGAATATATATATATACTCTTTTACTTGTTTCAGTCATTTGACTGCGGCCATGCTGGAGCACTGCCTTTAGTCGAGCAAATCGACCCCAGGACTTATTCTTTGTAAGCCCAGTACTTATTCTATCGGTCTCTTTTGCCGAACCGCTAAGTGACAGGGACGTAAACACACCAGCATCGGTTGTCAAGCAATGCTAGGGGGACAAACACAGACACACAAACACACACACATACATCATCATCATCATCATCATCGCTTAACGTCCGCTTTCCATGCTAGCATGGGTTGGACGGTTCAACTGGGGTCTGGCAAGCTGGAAGGCTGCACCAGGCCAGTCAGATCTGGCAGTGTTTCTACAGCTGGATGCCCTTCCTAACGCCAACCACTCCGAGAGTGTAGTGGGTGATTTTATGTGCCACAGACAATATTGATAGGCATAGGAGTGGCTGTGTGGTAAGTAGCTTGCTTACGAACCACATGGTTCCGGGTTCAGTCCCACTCCGTGGCACCTTGGTCAAGTGTCTTCTACTATTGCCTCGGGCCAACCAAAGCCTTGAGAGTAGATTTGGTAGATGGAAACTGAAAGAAGCCTGTCGTATATATATATATGTATGTGTGGGTGTATATTTTTGTGTGTCTGTGTTTGTCCCCTCAACATCGCTTGACAACCGATACTGGTGTGTTTACGTCCCCGTAATATAGCGGTTCGGCAAAAGAGACCAATAGAATAAGTACTAGGCTTACAAAGAGTAAGTCCTGGGGTCGACTAAAGGCGGTGCTACAGCATGGCCACAGTTAAATGACTGAAACGAGTAAAAGAGTAAATATACTTAACTTCAGTCCTTCCAGAGTTGAGATCTTATTGAAACTGACATCTACATATTCCAAAGATGGATAAAACAAATCAAATACATATATATATATATATATATACATACGACAGGCTTCTTTCAGGTTCCGTCTACCAAATCCACTATAGCCCGGGGCTATAGCAGAAGACACTTGCCCAAGATTCCACGCAGTGGGACTGAACCTGGAACCATGTAGTTAGTTAGCAAGCTACTTACCACACAGCCACTCATATATATTTATACTCTTTAACTAGTTCCAGCTTGAAAGTTGTGGTCATGCTGGGGCACTGCCATTGATTTAATGTTTTTATGGAGAAGGACATGTCAGTAGCACATCAAGGACACATCATCCTTGTAGGGTCGAGAGGCACATATCCGTGTCAGTGACCACTAAGTGGAAGAGACTGATAAGAACTGCCCTTCCACACAACAGCAATATATTTTTTATTTTATCTAGTTTCAGCTCATGAGCTGTGGCCATGCTGGGGCACTGCCATTTGGCGAAAGAGTACAGCAGGGATCACCACCACCCCCTGCTGGAGCCTCGTGGAGCTTTAGGTGTTTTCGCTCAATAAACACTTACAACGCCCGGTCTGGGAATCGAAACCACGATCCTACAACCCCAAGTCTGCTGCCCTAACCACTGAGCCATTGGTGTGTGTGTATGTGTGTATGTATATATATATATGTGTGTTTGTGTGTATATATGTGTGTGTGTGTGTGCGTGTATATATATATGTGTGTGTATGTGAGTGTCACATTGTGTCTGTCTTTCTCACCCTGCCATGCTTGACAACTGGTGTTGGTTTGTTTACATCCCAGTAATATAGCACTTCAGCCAAATAGATTAGTGGAACAAGTACCAGACTTTGAAAAAGGAAACAAGACTACTGGGATCAATTCATTGGATTAAAACCCTTTAAGGCGGTGCCCCAGCATGGCCACAGTCAAATGACTGAAACAAGTAAAAGATAGAAAGATTATAAGACTTTACAGACACGGTGTGAAGACAAACACATATTCTCATACACGTACATACATACAGGTAGATAGATTACTAGACAGATGGATGGATGGAGGGACAGACAGACAGACAAATAGACAGGTAGCTGGATGGAAGGATGAATAGATAGATAGACAAGCAGATAGATAGATATGTAGATGGATGGATGGATAGACTGATAGATAGACAAAACAAATAGGTAGATAGAGAGATAGACAAATAGATAGATAGATAGATAGATAGATTGTTAGACAGACGGACGGATGGATGGATGGACAGACAGACAGACAGACAAATAGACAGATTGCTGGATGGAAGGATGGATAGATAGATAGATAGATAGATGGATGGATGGATAGCCTGATAGATAGACAAACAAATAGATAGATAGACAGATGGACAAACAGACATACAAATAGACAGATTGATGGATGGATAGATAGATAGACACAGATAAATTGACAAACAGGTAGATAGATAGATAAGTTTCTTTATTGGCCACACAGGGCTGCACACAGATGGGACAAGTTACAAGGTAGAGCTTTTCTTTTGGGGGATGAAAAAAACAAAAAACAAAAGAAACAAAAAAAAAGGTGGCGTAGGTTTTCTATCAAAAGGGATCATACAAGGGAAAAACAAAAACAAAAAAAATAAAATAAAATAAAATAAAATTTTAAAAAATAAATAAAACAAATAAAAAAAAGAAAGAAGAAAAGGAAAAGGAACAAAAGAAAAGAGAAATGAAAAAAAAAAGATAGATAGATAGATAGATAGGTAGGTAGATAGACAGGCAGATAGATGGATAGATAGACAGATAAATTGACAAACAGACAGACAGATAGATAGACAGACATAGATTATCAGAAAGAGACGTATGAATAACTGTATGTGTGTAAGCGTGAGTGCCTCATTATGTCAACATCCTGTGCTAATTGTGAGTGTATGTCTCCATTATACAAGTGGGGTTACTCATTTGCAGACCTCTGTGAAATCATAGCTGGCTATTGGGCTGTTTGTGTGTGAAGGACTGATAGGGCAGGATGGATGGGTGGGGGGTGGGGGGGAATAGTACCTTATATGGAAACGGGTGAGGGTTAGTGATGGAAAGAGCGTCTAACTGTAGAAAACCTGCTTCAAGGAAGCACCATATAACTGGTGCAAGCATGGAAAATTGGGCATTAAAATAATGATGGTTATTATATTTGTCTGTCTGTCTGTCTCTCTCTCTCTCTCTGTATATATATGTTTATATGTGTGTGTGTGTGTGGTGTATATGCGAGTGTGACACCTTGGGCAAGTGTCTTCTACTATAGCCTCAGGCTGACCAAAGTCTTGTGAGTGGATTTGGTAGACAGAAACTGAAAGAAGCCCATCATATATATATATATATATATAATCAAAATAAGCAACAAGAATGACTCCGGTAATTTGGTACGATCGTTTCGTACTACATCATTTTATTAAATGTTGTAAGTATTACAACAGTTTTAAAATGCTGAGCACTCATCTGCCAATTATAGAGGTTTTCCATTAATACAAAAATTTTCAAATCAAGTGGCAACATTATAGAGAAGGTAGATATATAGACAAAGATGTGGATTTAAATTTTAAGAACATTTGAGGTAGTGGAGCCCATCAACTGACTGACTAAGATTCGGTTGTTCCAGACTACTGTAAGGTTATATATATGTATAATGAACTTAGATTTGTTTCGACCAAAGATTGGTCCAGGCCATGTCTAACTTAGTAGCACCACCTGATAGGATTATCTAAATCCTGTTTAAGTCAAGTTTTGTTTATGGTCCATTCAAATAGTGAGTTCTTGTTGAGTGAGTTGTATCCAGGTATGGGTGGCTTATTCGGTATTCCTTGAAGAAATCTATCCAAACTCCATTTATAGTTGATCTCTTTGATCTCTTTCGAGACAATGTTAAACAGAGCAGGGCCTATTGAGGAAAATAAATTATGTTGCAGTGTACCTATATGCTGTGATCCTGAATTGGGCAGGGGACGTATGGCCCGTGGTCCCCACCGTGGATGAACCTTGAAATCAATGTTCAGGTCATTTGGGCAAAGTTGGTGGTATATTCTCCACATCATACAAATGATGTACTGCTCGTGGCGGTGCTGGAGAGAGAAGAGTTTCAAAGCATTAAGGCAGTCCCAATAATCGAGAGCAGCCATGCCTTTAATTCGTTTAGTGAGTGCCCTCTGGGGTGATGCAATCCTCGAGATGTTTTGTCTTGTATGGGGAGACCACAGTGGGCAGCAGTATTCAGGTGTGGCCATACAAAGGAAGAGAAAAGTGGTATGATGACACCTTGTTCTCTGGACCAGAAGGTTCTTAAGATCCAGGAACTCATCCTACGAGCTATATTGACCTTATTGTTGATGTGGGCACTCCAACTGAGATTGTTATCAACAATTACGCCCAGATTTCTGATATTGTTAGAGGCTGTGAGCGGTTCTCCTGAAGGAAGAGAGTATGGCTGTTTTAGTGTGGACTTTCTTCCAAAATGCATCAGCTCAAATTTTCCCTCGTTCAGTTGCATTTTGTTTCTGTCTGCCCATTGACTCACAGCATATAGGTCAGACTGCAGTTGAGTTTGGTCTGCTTCTTCTAATCGACTGGCCTCCTCCCCCAAAATTTTGGGCCTTGTGCCTACAGTGGAAAAGATTATTATTATTATTATTATTATCATCATCATCATCATCATCATTACATGGTGTTAGATTGACAGTATGATCAGCATATTGGGGAAAAAATAAGTGCAGAATGTGTGACAACATTTCTGATGTTTTATTTGAATGACATTTCGTTCTGACCTTCCTCACCTGCTTGACCCAATAACAGCAGGCTTGAACTTTCACCTTTTGTTATTATTGATATATCAATAATTAATTAGTGCACCAAACCACTCCTCTCACAACGATAATAATCAGAAAGGAAAAAGCAGATGATATCAAGTGGTGTAACATTGAAAAAAAAAAAGTTCAATGTTGATAAGTATGTGATCATCATTATCATCATCATCATCATTATCACCATCATCTTCACCATTATTATCATCATCAGCTCCAATCTGATCTGGCAATGTTTCTACAGCTGGATGCCCTTCCCAACGCCAACCACTCCAAGAGTGTAGTGGGGGATTTTTACGTGCCACTGGCACGGGCCCCACTATATATATATATATATATATATACATATATGTAGGTGCAGGAGTGGCTGTGTGGTAAGTAGCTTGCTTACCAACTACATTGTTCTGGGTTCAGTCCCACTGCGTGGCACCTTGGGCAAGTGTCTTCTACTATAGCCTCAGGCCGACCAAAGTCTTGTGAGTGGATTTGGTAGATGGAAATTGAAAGAAGCCCGTCATATATATGTATTATATATATATATGTATGTGTGTGTATGTGTTTGAGTGTTTGTGTCCCTGCAGCATCGCTTGACAACCGATGCTGGTGTGTTTACGTCCCCGTAACTTAGTAGTTTGGCAAAAGAGACCTATAGAATAAGTACTAGGCTTACAAAGAATAAGTCCTGGGGTCGATTTGCTCGACTAAAGGCAGTGCTCCAGCATGGCCACAGTCAAATGACTGAAGCAAGTAAAAGAGTTAAGAGTATATATATATATATATATATATATATATAGGATGGGATTCTTTCAGTTTCCCCCAAGCAAATCCACACAAGGCTTTGGTCAGCCTCGAGCTATAGAAGGAGACACTTGCCCAAGGTACTGTTCTGAACTCAAAACCATGTAGATAGAAAACGAACTTCTTAACCACTGCCATACATGTTTCCCTGGCCATGCTGTGGCTATTGTAAGGTGATGAGCTGGCAGAGCTGTTAGCATGCTGAGCAAAATGCTTAACGGCATCTTGTCTGTCTTCATGTTCTGGGTTCAAATTCCACTGAGGTCGACTTTGCCTTTCATCCTTTCATACCAGTTAACTACTGGTGTTGACGTAATTAACTATTTCCCTCCTCATAAATTCCAGGCCTTGTGCCTCGAGCGTGGCCGTTCGCCAGCCTCGTCTGGCACCTGTGTCGGTGGCACATAAAAAACACCATCCGAGCATGGCCGTTTGCCAGCCTCGTCTGGCACCTGTGCAGGTGGCACGTAAAAAGCACCCACTACACTCACGGAGTGGTTGGCGTTAGGAAGGGCATCCAGCTGTAGAAACTCTGCCAGATCTGACTGGCCTGGTGCACCTTCGGGCTTCCCTGACCCCACTTGAACCGTCCAACCCATGCTAGCATGGAAAGCGGACATTAAACGATGATGATGATGATTATTATTATTATTATTATTATTATTATTTTTATCACGTGCTTTCACCGCACTACCAAGCGCAGCCCTGTGTGCTTTGGGTATGTGCTGTGGTTTGTTGTGATGCTCTGATGGTTGCTATATTGAAAGTGTTTTACATTATTATTATTATTATTATTATTATTATTATTATTATTCAGTTGCCTTATTTTTATCACGTGCTTTCACTGCACCACTGAGTGTAGGTCCATGTGTCTTGGGTATGTGCTGTGGTTTGTGGTGATATTATTATTATTATATTATTATTATTATTATTATTCAATAGTTTAAAGGTTATTGTTTCATACTTTAGTCTTTAGAACTGAGAGATGTTGATAAGGAATTTGGCTGATTGGCTTCCTGTGTGTGTATGTGGTATAGGAGTGTGTGTTTGTGTGTGTGTGTGTGTTTGTGTTTCTATATGTGTGTATATGTTTGTCTCTCATACACACATACACACTCTCTCTTTCTCACACACACACTCACACACTCTCTCTCTCTCTCTCACACACACACACACATACACTATCTCTCTCCCTCTCACAAACTCGCACACACACATGCACACTCTCTCACTCACACGCACACACACATACACACATGCACATTCTCTCTCTCATGCACACACACATACACACATGCACATTCTCTCTCTCACGCACACACACATACACACATGCACATTCTCTCTCTCACGCGCACATACACACACACACACACACACATATATGTGGGTTGTGCTTCTTTCAGTTTCAGTCTACCAAATTCCACTCAGGTGGAAGCACATGGCTCAGTGGTTAGGGTGTTGGACTCATGATCATAAGAGTGTGGGTTCAGTCCCTTCACTGGGTAGTGTGTTGTGTTCTTGAACAAAACACTTCTTCATTTCATGTTGCTCCAATCCACTCATCTGCAAAAGTGAGTCATCCTGCAACAGACCAGCTTTCCATCCAGGAGGATAATATGCACCGCAAAATCAGGGAAACCAGCCTTATGAGTCTATCTATATGATTCACGAAGGACCTTTGATCCTTTTTTTTTTTTTAAAATCTACTTGCAAGGCATCCGTTGACCCCAGACTGTATTATTATCTGTGGGGCAACCGGCTTCCGTGTCAGTGGCACATAAAAGGCACCATTCGAGCGTGATCGTTACCAACGTCACCTTACTGGCACTTGTGCCAGTGGAATGTGTAAAAAGATTCGAGCGAGGACGTTGCCAGTACCGTCTGACTGGCCCCCGTGCCGGTGGCACGTAAAAGCACCCACTACACTCTCGGAGTGGTTGGCATTAGGAAGGGCATCCAGCTGTAGAAACTCTACCAGATCAGATTGGTGCCTGGTGCTGCCATCTGGTTCGCCAGACTTCAGTCAAAATCATCCAACCCATGCTAGCATGGAAAGCAGACGTTAAACGACGATGATGATGATGATGATGCTGGGCCAAGCTGTGGGAGTGAACCCCAAAGCCACTCGGTTTGGGAAGAAAACTCGTTAACCACACACCCATTCATCGATGTCAGATCAAACCATTCTGTTGATAAAGGAAGACCTCAGCCTGGCAATAACAACAACAGCAACAACAACAACAACCACTGCTAGAGAATCAGTCATGTGACAACTGTTCTTTATATTCTTTTCCACAGGGGGTGTGTGTGTGTGTGTGTGTGTATGTGTGTCTGTGTCTGGGTGTCTGCATGTGTGTGTATGTATGTATATATGTATGTATATGTGTGTATGTATGTATCTGTGTATTTGTATGCATGTGTATGTATGTATACATATGTGTGTATATCTGTGTGTGTGTGTACATGTACATATGCATGTGTGCTTATGGGTGTGTGTGTGTGCATGTATGTGTGTACGTATGTTTGTATGTGTATGTGTATGCATGTGTATCTCTATATGTATGTATGTGTGTGTATGTATGCATGTGTGCGTATGGGTGTGTGTGTGTGTGAATGTGTTTATGTATGTGTGTGTATGTATGCGTGTATGTATGTTTGTGTGTATGTGGGTGTGGGTGTGTATGTATGAATGTGTTTATGTATGTGTGTATATGTATGCATGTGTGTGTATGTGTGTGTGTACGTATGTTTGTATGTATGTGTGTGTGTATGCATGTGTATCTCTGTGTGTATATATGCATGTGTGTGTATGCTTGTGTGTATGTATGCATGTGTGCATATAGGTGTGTGTGTGTGTGTATGAATGTGTTTGTGTATGTATGTATATGTATGTGTATACATATGCATGTATGTCTGTGTGTATACATGTCCACACCAGAACATGGTCGTTAATTTTTAACTGAAATGTTTCTTTTTTTTTTTTTTTGCATTTTATTTATTTATTTTTTTTCTTCTCCCATTCCAGATCCATTTTCTTCAAAATGTTTGAGACTTTTGTCTTGAGACTCAAACAAGAATCTTGTTGAAGGACCATTCAGCAAAAAAATACCTTAGCAACCAAAAACCAAAAATGTTTCTTAGAAACCAACGAAACCAGTAAATAACATAATTTTCTTTTTCTGCTTAAATTCTTGTTTCCAATATTAAAAGCACCCTCCGAACATGGCCGATGCCAGCGCCGCCTCGACTGGCTTCTGTGCCGGTGGCACATAAAAAGCACCATCAGAATGTGGCCGATGCCAGCGCCGCCTTGGCTGGCTTCCATGCTGGTGGCACGTAAAAAGCACCAACCGATTGTGGCTGCTGCCAGCCTCCCCTGGCACCCACTACACTCGCGGAGTGATTGGCGTTAGGAAGGGCATCCAGCTGTAGAAACACTGCCAGATCAGACTGGAGCCTGGTGCAGCCCCTGGCTTCCCAGACCCCGGTCAAACCATCCAAGCTGTGCTAGCGCGGAAAACGGACATTAAACGATGATGATGATGATGATAATGATGAAGGCTTTGAGCTGGCAGATTCGTTAGCATGCTGGGGAAAAATTCTTAGTAGCATTTCTTCCATCTTTATTTTTTGGGTTCAAATCCCACCAAGGTTCATTTTGCCTTTCATCTTTTCGAGGTCGATAAATTAAGTACCAGGTACACACTGGGGTTGATGTAAATTTTAGGCCTTGTACCTATAGTAGAAAGGATTATTGAGTGAGAGAGCAGTGTATGCCATCAAAGTGACACTGGGGTAAAATATACGAGGCCCAGTATACCCAACATGACTACCTGTCTGATAAGGGTACACCAGGCACGTGCATCACAATCATATGTGCGCAACAATGGTGATCTCATATCAAGATAAACAGCACATGACTTTGCAGGTGGGGCCCAGTTAGAATTTTCTTCAGGTTGAGTAGCCCATCCCGCTCAAAAGGTCCCTGAATAAGTGTTGTTTAAGGATGTTGAACGAAACACCCATGTTTCCAGAGGTGAATTATTGAAATCCCAAAGAATCCCTCTCAACACATGGCTATGATGCTCCCCCACTACTTCTGCTCGTGATCAGGGATGCACATATCTTCAGCCACTCAGGGACATGCTCAACTGGTTAAGGTCAAACAACTGACAAGCAAATCTGTAGTATTGAGCAGAGATACAAAGGGCTTGTTTCAGTTTATGTCTACGAAATCCAACTTGTGACTGTAGAAGAGAAAATGGTTATAGCAGTG
>NC_043021.1:17341420-17358920 GCF_006345805.1 Octopus sinensis | reverse complement strand
AGTATCCAATAATACTATATTTGTTCCACGTCCTCACGTTGTGTTTTTTTGTGCTTTCATGTTTGGATTAACTATATATATATATATATATATATATATATATATATAAATACGTGCGTACATATGTATACATGTGAGTGTGTGTAAAATGTAAAACCATTTGCTGACCTCCCTCTATAAATATCATTATGTTCACCATAATCTTTATTTTTGTCCCCATTCATTTTCCACCGTTTACGTGGGTTGGCCAGGTTTTCCCTACCGCAGAACCTTACCACTTGTTGCTGAGCTTTGTCATCTCCCTTCTAAGGTCCAAACATCCTGAGATTACCCTTCACCATTTCTTCCCTTGTCTTCCATAGTCTTCCCCCTCCACAAGTTCTTCCATTTGTATCACATGACACTTTTAGCCAATCACATTCTTCCATACACATCACATGTCCATTCCTATCCCACTACATCTGATTTTTTTTATTCGCAGTTTTTCTCTTTTTATCTGGTATCCTAGATAACAAAATGTATCGTATTATTTCTAAGGGGCCCATCGAGCATTTGAGAGAACTTGTGAGTACCCTAACTGCTAATTAACCCAACCAATTATATATCGTCATGTCCTTACCAGCTGAGGCTTCTCTCCCATGACATGTGATTCCTCTTATGTCCATTTCTTGTTCTCACCTTATTTGTACTCTGTCATCCATACACATTAATATTATATACCCAGCAAAGTATAATTACCTCATTTCTTTTCAGCTTTACACATCATCTGCATTCAGTATTCATGTTGCCACTACCGAAGTATCATACTCTCTACCTTTCATTTGGTGAGAGGTTTGTTTTGTTGCCTGCAGAGGTAGCAGCTCTCTGAGCTTTTTCTTTTCTATCATGTTCTTTCTCTGGCTACTACACTCACAAAATAGTCTCCTCCATTGCTCATTCGGTTGCTAACACTGAAGAAACTTTCAGTTACTTCTACAAAACTCTCTGAACTTTGAAGAGGATTTCATCTATGTTCTTACTGTCAATTACTTAAGCCCATAGCATTGGCTTACCCTGTCAAATGTTATCTCATTTATTCACATGATTTTGAATTAATCGTGCATTATCTTGTAGCTTTGAGACTTCAGTGATGTGATTGTTTATCTTCAGAGTGACAATGTAGGATATGTGTGAGAGGCCAGATTTAGTCGGTTTGAAGATAAAACAGGTATTTAAGCCAGTTATGGCTGGTTTAAATGCTAAATACCCCAACAGTGGATGTTCTAGTCAAAATCCTCACACCAGTTTATCGAATATCAATTCTGGCTGGTTGATATTTATTAACTAATCCTTTCAGTATTATTTCAAAGAGAAACACAATGAGGTGGATGATGGTTTGTAGAGTACCAGGTAAAAAAAAAAATCTGTTGTGTGTGATATCTCAAGATCAAATCCTGCTAAGGCCAATTATCTTTTTTTTTTCCCTGCCTTCTTTCTAGTCCAATACAAGGTTTTTACCTCCCTGAGTTCAAATTCTGCCAAAGTCAACTTTACTCTTCATCCTTCAGGATCAATAATATAAGTACCTGTTAAATACTGGGGGCCGATGTGATCGACTTTCTCCCTCCTCCAAAGTTTCAGGCCTTGTGTCTATTGTAAAAAGGATTATTGTTGTTATTATTATTATTGGTAAAATGGCCATTGCCAGCCTTGCCTGGCCCCTGTGCCGGTGGCACGTAAAAAGCACCATCCGAACGTGGCCGTTTGCCAGCCCGGTCTGGCAGCTGTGCCGATGGCACGTAAAAAGCACCAACCAATCGTGGCCACTGCCAGCCTCCCCTGGTACCCGTGCCAGTGGCATGTAAAAACCACCTACTACACTCACGGAGTGGTTGGCATTAGGAAGGGCATCCAGCCGTAGAAACATTGCCAGATCAGACTGGAGCCTGATGCAGCCTTCTGGCTTCCCAGACCCCAGTTGAACCGTCCAACCCATGCCAGCATGGAAAGCGGACGCTAAACGATGATGGTGATGGTAAAGCTTTGGGTAAAATATGTTTCCTTATTGAGTTACATACTTCTCTATTGGGAGCTTGATTCCTGCTGAGATTGGCCTTTCAGTGGTCCTTAAAATATTTGCCAATTTAGTCCTTCCTAACGCCAACCACTTTACAGGGTGTGTTGGATGACTAAACGCAGCACTAACGATACGCAAACAACAACAGCAATAACAATAATGATATTCATTTCTGCTATAGGAACAAGGGCTGAAATTTTTAGGGAAGGGTCTAGTAGATTACATCAACTCAAGTGCTTGACTAGTCCTTAATTTATCGATTCCGAAAGGACGAAAGGTGAAGTTGACCTTGGTAGAATTTGAACTCTGAATGTAAAGACGGATGAAATGCTGGGCCCTTCATTCGAATTCTTGAGCTCCTTCATTACAACATACTGATTTACTTCCCCTTGATGATGACTCTTCCATGTTTAAAGATTTAGATGTGACATTCTTGGCTTTCTGGTTTCGATTCCTGTTCAGAAAGAAAAACTTTATTCAATGCACTAATTAATGTTCTTGGAAAGAACGCAAACTCAAAGACGGTTATCGTTTTCTTTGGTGAACTTCTTGTTTCTCTTCTTTGCTTCCCATCACCACTACCACCAACTTGAAAGCTTTAAACTTAATTAAAAATATTTCATTATTTAAGTTTTTTTTTGTTTTTTTCCCAGTTTAATTCAAACGGAATTCCATTTTTCTGTTGGTTCTTTTTTATGGACAAAATACTCAGTAAAAAAAAAAATGAATTTAATAACTTCCATATTTTTATTTTTAGTTTTTGTATAAATTCAAAAAAAAAAAAAGTTATTTTCAAATCTGTAATCCTCATTTGATATTAAATACTTGAGCAGCGGATTTTGGCTGAGGCTTTAAGGTGACAGTCCTGAAGGTTTTGCTGTATATACATCCCTTTGTTGTTTATCACAGAGGGCTCTGGTTCTGAAAAAAGAAAGATGATAAATGAACCCTCACAATACAGTTTGTAAATAGAACGAAGGGTTGATTCTATGACACCAAACTTGTGGCCCATAGCTGTGAAGCTTCTACTGTCAAGGGTTTTCTTGATTTACCTCTCCCTGTAGAGAATACCCTTGTCTGTCGTTTGTTAGGAAAAAGCATCTTCATACTTTTCTCTCTTCACTGGTGCCATGTTGATGGCCACAAGTACGTAAATCCGTATATAAAAAGTATGCAGCCTCACAGCTTAGACATGTAAACCCAAGCGACAGACAGTGTATTCTGGGTAGCTGAACATCATGGGTGCTTGCTGGGGTGGGTTTTTGTGGTATAAGCAGACTCTTTGGCTGATCACCGAACCATGTTATCACAAACCCGAGTGACAGACAGTGTATTCTGGGCAGCTGAATATCATGGGTGCTTGCTGGGGTGGGTTTTTGTGGTATAAGCAGACTCTTTGGCTGATCACCGAACCATGTTATCACAAACCCGAGTGACAGACAGTGTATTCTGGGCAGCTGAACATCATGGGTGCTTGCTGGGGTGGGTTTTTGTGGTATAAGCAGACTCTTTGGCTGATCACCGAACCATGTTATCACAAACCCGAGTGACAGACAGTGTATTCTGGGCAGCTGAATATCATGGGTGCTTGCTGGGGTGGGTTTTTGTGGTATAAGCAGACTCTTTGGCTGATCACCGAACCATGTTATCACAAACCCGAGTGACAGACAGTGTATTCTGGGTAGCTGAATATCATGGGTGCTTGCTGGGGTGGGTTTTTGTGGTATAAGCAGACTTTTTGGCTGATCACCGAACCATGTTATCACAAATCAATTTGTGATAATCCATGATAATCCATGATAAGCACAACATGGTTCTTAACTGAGTGGACTATGTTATCCCAGATTAGTGATTAGTGAATCAGCAATAAACGAGGACTGACGTAATTACTAAATCCAAATTCTGTTGCTGGTCAATGTTTGTCTCTGAAGATCGTTAAAGAAGAAGAAGAAAAAAATATATATGTACCAGTTATATACTGAGGTGGATGCAATTGATTATATCCGATCTGAAGCAAATGTTATGACCTTGTGATTATACAGCAAATCAATATTTGATAGCAGACGTGATATTGAATATTTTAACATTATCCAAACTGCAGAAGGAAAAAAAAAAAAAAAAAGTGTAACAAAATATTTGAAATAAAAATGAAAATAATATTAAAAAAAAAAAAATTAATTCATTAATTATAATAAAATTTTCTTTAAAAAAATCTATTGAGTTAATTGTTTTCATTTGTGATTTCACTACTATGAAATTTACTATCAGAGTGTCTGGGCAAGTGTCTTCTGCTATAGCTTCGGGCTAACCAAAGCCTTGTGAGTGGATTTGGTAGACAGAAACTGAAAGAAGCCTGTCGTATATATATGTATATGGCAAGTGCAAGTGTGACCATAACCTTGTGGCCTATGCTAGTGGGTAACCAGTCCACTTATGCGTGCCTTTTCTTCATTGGACACTAAACTCTGCTTGTGAAGACCAGTTGAGGCAAGTGAAATCGAAGTCGAAATCAAATTCGGTGACTGGCATCCGTTGCTAGTGGAGCACTAAGAGTACCGTACGAGTGAGTTCGTTACCAGAGCAACAAGCTGGCCTTCGTGCTGATGGCACGTTAAGCACACCATTCGAGCGTGATCGTTACCGTGTTGCCTTACTAGTACTTGTGCTGGTGGCACGTGAAATATTCAAGCGAGGTCGTCGCCAGTGCCGCTGGACTGGCTCCTGTGCAGGTGGCACATAAAAAGTACCATTTGGACGTGGCTGTTGCCAGTACCACCAAACTGGCCCTTGTGCCGGTGGCATGTAAAAGCACCCACTACACTCTCGGAGTGGTTGGCATTAGGAAGGGCATCCAGCTGTAGAAACTGCCAGATCAGACTGGAGTCTGGTTCGCCAGACCTCAGTCAAATCGTCCAACCCATGCTAGCATGGAAAGCGGATGTTAAGTGATGATGATGTATATATATATATATATATATATATATATATATGTGTGTGTTTGTGTGTCTGTGTTTGTCCCTCCAACATCACTTGAAAACCGATGCTGGTGTGTTTACGTCCCTGTAACTTAGCGGTTCGGCAAAATTGACCGATAGAATAAGTACTAGGCTCACAAAGAATAAGTCTTGGGGTTGATGTGCTTGACTAAAGGCGGTGCTCCAGCATGGCCACAGTCAAATGACTGAAACAAGTAAAAGAGTAAAGATTATTGTTGTGGCACTCCGTCGTTTTCGACGATGACGGTCCCAGTTGATCCGATTAATGGAACAGCCTGCTCGTGATATTTAACGTGCAAGTGGCTGAGCACTCCACAGACACGTGTACCCTTAGCATAGTTCTTGGGGAGATTCAGTGTGACACAGAGTGCGACAAGGCTGGCCCCTTTGAAATACAGGTACAACAGAAACAAAAAGAAAGAGTGAGAGAAAGTTGTGGTGAAAGAGTACAGCAGGGTTTGCCAACACCCCCTGTGCCGGAGCCTCATGGAGCTTTGGGTGTTTTTGCTCAATAAACACTCACAACGCCCGGTCTGCGAATCGAAACTGTGATCCTATGACCATGAGTCCGCTGCCATAACCACTGGGCCATTGCGCCTCCACACCAAGTGTGTGTGTGTGTGTGTGTGTGTGGATGTGCGTGTGTAAGTGTTGTTGCTAAGCTTCATCTGACGAATGTAAATCTTTCTGGTACTCACTTTTACTCACCAGTCTTACGATGAGGTACTCTACGTATTGCAACGAACGGAATCGGTTGAAACTAGAAATAAATTTATCCTGAAAAGGTAAAAAAGAGAGCAAAAAATGAGTAAATAAATAATTTATTTATTTAAGGGTCTTAAGGGTGGGTGGCAACAGATATGGGCGATTACGTTTACCTTCTCCCTGACTACATACCTAAATTTAAAATCTAATGAGTCTTCCAATTTGTTTCGACCTGTATACATTTCTTATATATATATATATATATATATATATATATATATATATATAAAGTTAAAAGACCCCCTTCGGTCATGAATGACCATGGGATTGCACCTAGAAAGTTACCCTCCTAGACACAAGTCCGGGCAAGGTTGTTTATGGAAGACCAGCAGTCGCCCATGCATACCAGCCTTCTCTCTCCACGCCACCAGTGTTATCCAGGGAAAGACAAAGGTCGATACGGCTTGGCACCAGTGACGTCGCAACTCATTTCTACAGCTGAGTGAACTGGAGCAACGTGAAATAAAGTGCCTTGCTCAAGAACACAACACGCAGCCCGGTCCGGGATTCGAGCTCACAACCTCACGATCGTAAGCTCGACGCTCTAACCACTGAGCCATGCGCCTTCACACACACACACACACACACATATATATATATATATATATATATATATATATATATATATATTATATATATATATATTAATAAATAAAACATATGCGTACATATATACATATATGTACATATATGTACACTCCTTCTCCCCCTCCTCCTCCTCCTCTACCTACTACTACTACTACCACTAATAATAATAATAATTATAATAATTAATTCTTTTTATTGGCCACAAGGGCTGACACACATGATTAGAAAACATAAAGGGACAAAACAGGACGAAAGGTTACAAAGGGTTTTGTCCGTTTGTGAAAAAAATCGTGTAAAAACAGTGTAACAATCAAATAATATAACAAATAATAATAATAAACCTTTCTACTCTGGACACAAGACCTGAAATTTTGGGGGAGGAGGACAGTCAATCAGATCGGCCCCAGTTTGCAGCTGGTACTTAATTTATCGACCCCGAAAGGTTGAAAGGCAAAGTCGACCATGGCGGAATTTGAACTCAGAACGTAACGGCAGACGAAATGCCGTCAAGCATTTTGCCCGGCATGCTAACAATTCTGCCAGCTTGCCGCTTTTATCCTTTCTACTGAAGGCACATGCCTCAAATTTGTGTGGAAGGGATCACATCGACCCCCGAAAGGATGGAGAGCAAAGCCGACCTCGGTGGCATTTGAACTCGTGATGTCTAGACGAAATGCCGCTTAGTATTCTGTCCGGCGTGATAACGAATCTAACAGCACGTTTCCTCAATAATAATAATAATAATAATGATGGTGATGATAATAATGATAATGATAATCATAATAATAATAATAATGATAATGAGGATGAGGATGATGATAATGATAATGGTGATGATGATAATCATAATAATAATAATGATAATGAGGATGATAATGGTGATGATGATAATGATAATCATAATAATAATAATAATAATAATGATAATAATAATAATAATAATAATGAGGATGATGATAATGATAATGGTGATGATGATAATGATAATCATAATAATAATAATAATAATAATAGTAATAATAATAATAATCATAATAATGATGATGATGAGGATGATAATAATAATAATAATAATAATAATGATGATGATGATGATGGCGATAATATAGAAACTTTTTCATTACCTTTAGCAATTCCGTTGTTGAAGGTCTCTGTTTGTAGTCTAACATAAGACACAGACTAAGGAAATGGATGATTTCATTCGATAAATTGTATTCCCCGTTGAATCTTAACGTGATAAAATTTCTAGAATCCACTGGATTCTGAAAAGTAGTAGAAAAGAAAGAATAGTTTTGGTGAAGGTGGTCAGTTTTTTTCTTATTACAAGATCAGAGCTAATTGCTATGTGTTGCCATGAAAACAAATTCATTCTTTCAGATATCAATAGAACTACCCGGTGAGACTTAGTAAACATTAGAAACACGGAAGTCTGTACGCAAGACAAACTGGAAATTAATAATAATTTAAACCTTACTAATAAACACCGGCACGGAGAGATGTATATATATATATATATATATATTATATATATATATATATATATAATTTTAATCAAACGGGAAACAAAAAAACAACAACAATGGAACAATTACAGTATTATTATTAATAGGCGCTCAGGAAATGGAAGCAGGGAGTATGACGTTTCGAGCGGAGCTCTTCGTCGGAAACATAAAGAAGGAAGAGAGAGGAAAGAAAGATCCCAGAGCGGGCAACAGGGAAGAGAAAAAGACATATATATATATATATATATAATATATATATATATATATATATATATATATATATATATACACTAACAAATATAGAATGAAGCCCATTTCTCTACAGAAAAGATTCCATCAGGAAGCGTGGCAGTATATTAAAAAAACCTTTACGGTTGAAATATGAACATCTTATAAGAAAGGACTAAAGAAGAAATTTCTAAAGCCAATATACTGATTATCCACTTATAATCCACTTGTTACAGGAACATTGAACTGAAAGCGGGCAACTAACCGTTAGAAAATTTAAATTTCGTTATCTCTATATTGAATCAATTTCGGAATTAATCCCTATAAGGGATACATTCTTCTTCAGTAGAGCTTACGAGGGAACATAAATAAAATACTCACATGCGTTTATGGAAAAAGCAGAAGCTAAAAACATAACTACATTTAAGTACATCATTTATATCTAAAAATGAAAATTCCTTGGTCAGTCTCAGAACAACCTGTTGACTTTTCGCCGCTACATATTGTAATGGTTACCGGTCCCCTGTAAGCAAGCAGTGATGAGTTTACTACTAACAAATATAGGATGAAGCCTAAATTTTCTAAAGGTTAGTTGCCCGATTTTCAGTTCAATTTTCCCTGTAGCAAGTGGATTATAAGTGGATAATCAGTATATTGGCTTTAGAAATTTCTTCTTTAGCCCTTTCTTATAAGATGTTCATATATATATATATATACATACATACACACCCACACACACACACACACATATATATATATAATATATATGTACACACACACACACACACACACATACATACATACATAATATATATATATATATATATATATATACTATATATATATATATATATATATATATAAAAGGCGGTTTGCAATGTTTTACGAAAAAGGAGAATTACAAATGACAAATGTCAGTAGATGTTACTAGGGTGCTAGAAAACACCTACAATGCTAGAAACAAGAGCTAAACCGCTCTAATGCTATAGTTAGCGCACATGAATGAAAACATATATAAAATTCTCGACCGGCACTTTTTGGACAATTATGGTCCCTATATATACTCTTTTACTCTTTTACTCTTTTACTTGTTTTCAGTCCATTTGACTGCGGCCATGCTGGAGCACCGCCTTTAATCGAGCACTCGACTCCGGGACTTATTCTTTTGTAAGCCCAGTACTTATTCTATCGGTTCTCTTTTTGCCGAACCGCTAAGTAACGGGGACATAAAACACACAGCATCGGTTGTCAAGCAATGCTAGGAGGACAAACACAGACACAAACACAGACACACGCATATATATATATTATATACATATATACGACGGGCTTCTTTCAGTTTCTGTCTACCAAATCCACTCACAAGGCTTTGGTCGGCCCGAGGCTATAGTAGAAGACACTTTCCCAAGGTGCCACGCAGTGGGACTGAACCCGGAACCATGTGGTTGGTAAACAAGCTACCTAAGGAAAAATTCCTTCAAAGTGGTGTGTGAAGCATGCAATTCACTGGTACGTCAGTTGACTAGCATATAGATATGGGTATAATTCAAATTACAACGATAAAATTAAAGAGAGAGATACAATTGACATTCAAATAAATTATTTATAAAGTAACGAAATAATACTATGAATAAAACAATATAACCTAATTTTTATTGCCCACAAGGGGCCAAACATAGAGGGGACAAACAAGGACAGACAAAGAGATTAAGTCGATTACATCGTCCCCAGTGCGTTACTGGTACTTTATTTATCGACACCGAAAGGATGAAAGGCAAAGTCGACCTCGGCGGAATTTGAACTCAGAACGTAACGACAGACGAAATGCCGCTAAGCATTTCGCCCGGCGTGCTAACGTTTCTGCCAGCTCGCCGCCTAGTATAACGTAATATAGCAGAAACAATTATTAAAACATTAAAATGCCAACAATTTGTTTCGACCTGTATACATTTCTTAATAAATAAATATATATATATATATAGATATATAATATAATAATATTAATAAATAAACAATAGTATATATATATAAATATATGTACGTACCTACCTCTACATGTATATATATACACGCATATATGAGTACAGGCACCAAAAAAACGTCGGACACAATGAGAAACGAAAACAAGAGACACAAACCAAGGAACTGGACATTTTTCTTAAACAACAAAAAATAGAGTACAGACAAATAACACAAGGAAAAAAACCCCTCTTCAGTCGCCATGGCTTCATCTACTCTACGTTTCGGTTTTGTTAAGAAAAATGTCCAGTTCCTTGGGTTTGTGTCTATGTTTTCGTTTCTCATTGTGTTCGACGTCCTTTTGGTGTCCTGTACTCATATATGCGTGTATATATACATGTAGAGGTAGGTACGTACATATATGTATATATATGCATATGTTTTTATTTATTACTATATATATGACAGAACGCACGCATCCCTTTCTAAGTAAGATTGTTCTTGATATATATATATATATATATATATATATATATATATATATATATATATATATGTTGTATCTTTTAATCTTTTATTCGCTTCAGTCATTTGACTGCGGCCATGCTGGAGTACCGCCTTTAGTCGAGGAAATCGACCCCATGACTTATTTTTTGTACTTATTCTATCGGTCTGTTTTGCCGAACCACTAAGTTACGGGCATGTAAACACACCGGCATCGGTTGTCAAGCGATGTTGGTGGTGGTGGTGGGGAACAAACACAGAAACACATACACACACACACACATATATATATACACATATACATATATACGACGAGCTTCTTTCAGTTTCCGTCTACAAAATCCACTCACAAGGCCCGAGGCTATAGTAGAAGACACTTTCCCAAGGTGCCACGCAGTGGGACTGAACTCGGAACCATGTGGTTGGTAAGCAAGCTACTTACCACACAGCCACTCCTGCACCTTTATATATATATATAAATACACACAAACACACACACACACACACACACCATATATATATATATATATATATAATGAGAGAGAGAGAGAGAGTTAAAGTGCATCATACACCATAAGAAAAGTTGGTACTATTCAGCGGATATCCGGTGATCATCTCCACAATAGTCACACCAAAGCTCCATATGTCGCTTTTGCTTGTGTAGAGGTGTCTAAAACATAAAAGAAAATAAGATGTCATAATATCAATAGTCTTATTTAAATATCACAACACAGACACACACGCACACACACACAGATATATGTATATATATATATATATATATATATATATATTATATATATATAGCTAGAATATAGGGAGAGATATAGAGAGAGAGAGAGAGATAGATAGATAGATAGATAGATAGATAAGATAGATAGATAGATAGATAGATAGATAGACGGACAATAGATAGATAGATAGATAGATAGATAGATAGATAGATAGATAGATAGATAATAGATAAATAGATAGATAGATAGATAGATAGATAGATAGATAGATAGATAGATAGATAGATAGATAGATAGATAGATAGGTAGGTAGGTAGATAGATATAAATTGTTGCACAGAAAAACATATTTAAATGGCAAATATACGTCACGATGTGTTGCAGCTACTGTTTATAACTCGCTCGCATATAGTTCAAATTTACAGAAACCAAAAGACGAAGACAGGTGCAGGAACAACAAGCAGGTGTAGTAGTTTAATGCTTGGGAAAAACGGAAAAGACTATTACGTTTCGAGCCTACGCGTTTTCGACAGAAAGGAATAAGAGGGAAAAAATGGAAAGGGAGTGAAAAAAATGGAGAGAGAAAAAATGTGCTGAGTTCAACGTATATATATATATATATATATATATATATATATATATATATATATATATATATATATATATATATATATATATATATATATTTAAATATTTGTTGTGCAAGATTTTTTATGTGAAGTCGTGTGTTGAAACGAAATTGTTATATTTCGGAATGGTCATTTTGCCAGTTTAGCCAATAAAAACACACGCACTATGTATTTGGTGTTATTTTGCTTCAGTGTTATTTATTTTTTATTTTTTACATTAATCTTAATCTTATTCTTAATCTTGTTATTAAGGTTAATGTAAAAAATAAATAACACTGAAGCAAAATAACACCAAATATATAGTGCGTGTGTTTTTATTGGCTAAACTGGCAAAATGACCATTCCGAAATATAACAATATATATATATAACAATTTAATAAATAAAACATATGCATACATACATATATGTACATACCTACATCCATATGTATATATACATGCATATATGGGTACAGGACACCACAAATAAACGTAGAACACAACGAGAAACGAAAACATAAAAACAAAACAAGGAAACGGACTTTTTTAACAACGAAAAAACAGAGTACAAGACAAACAACGCAAGGAACATTCCCCTTCTTCAGCTGCCTATGCTTCGACTCAATGTGTGTTTCGATATACATGTATGTATAAATCCCTCGCCATATCGCGGTTCACTTATCGCGCACTCAGTACATCGCGGTGGATTTTTCTGGCTAATATATGTAAATTTATATCGCGGACTCCTCAGTATATCGCGGGTTTCTACGGCTGAGAGGTATTTATATTTTTAGATTTTAATTATTTCTGTGGTAAAATAAGCATTTTCATGCCTAAAAATTAATAAATTAATAAATTTATAAATTTATACAGTACAGTACTGCACTGTATAACACTTTAATTAAAATATATTAAAAGAAAATACGTAGTGTACCGTGGATAGGTAAACAAAGACTCGCACATACTGTATGGAAAAAGAAACTCGGGAGGCGCGTGTGTGGTGTTTTGTATTTATAATAAAATAAATATATACAAATTATAAAAATAATAAGAAGAAATATACAGTTCAGTACTGTTTCTACTTCGTAGATTTTCACCTATTGTTGGGGTTTTGGAGCGTCACACCCGCGATAATCGAGGCATTATTGCATATATTTATGGACAGATTAAAAGAGAAAAAGCTTTCATAAGGTAATGTAGCCCTATATAAACTATGAATAAAAGATCTTATTATAACTAAGAGTAAATTATAGTCGAAGAGTGACTTACCGCTGCAGGATTTCTGGGGAAACCCAATTTGGGGTCCCTCTGACGAATGGCGATGTACACCAGGGCTTCTTTAGTTCAACACAGAGTCCAAAGTCGTCTGTAGTGACAGAGAATTGAGAAGAGAAAATATTGTTAAAGGGCTGACCAAGAGGGGCAATATACATACATACATACATACATACATACATACATACATATATATATATATATATATATATATATATATATATATATATACATTGCAGCGGGAAGGTGTTTATAAGCCATTTAGAACACACAAAAGCCGTTCGATTCACTTCAACATTTAAGTTTAATTTGTCACAATATTTTCGTCGCTAAATCCGCGACCTGTTCACTGACAAAAATCCGTGCTGTATCTCAGTGAACAGGTCGCGGATTTTAGCGACGAAAATATTTTGACAAATTAAACTTAAATGTTGAAGTGAATCGAACGGCTTTTGTGTGTTTCTAAATGGCTTATAAACACCTTTCACGCTGCAATTGTTTTCGTTTCAGCACACGATCTCAGATCAAATTACTTGCTATGCGAGTACATCTCATATATATACTATATATATATATATATATATATATATTATATATATATATATATAGATATATATATATATATATATATATATTATGTATGTATGTTGTGGCTGGTATCTATTGTGAAGTTGATAGATGGGTGCAGTGTGTTGAGGATGTTGTGGAATGTTCGTAGGTCTTCTTCTGATCTGTTCCAAAAGATGAAGCAGTCATCGAGGTAGCGTTTCCACCTTTTCTTGATGTCTTCTCTGAAGTCGTGTTCAATGACTTTCCCTATTTCATCGTATAGTTTATTCTCAAGGAAACCCATCACCAGGTTGGCATATGAAGGTGCGAATTTTGTACCCATAGCCGTACCCTTTATCTGTCGGTATGTGTTGTTGTTGAATGAGAATGTATTTTCTTCGAGTATTAATTGGGTGGCTTGGGTGATAAAGTCTGTCTTGAAACGTTTATCTATGAGTTCCCTGTATTTTCTACCGATTGTTTTATCGATTCCAGACCTAGGGTGTGTGGTATGTTCGTGTATAAGTTTGTGACATCAAAGCTTGCAAGTATGGTGTTTTTCGGAACTGTATTTGGAATGTGTGTGAGGAAGTCTCTCTCTCTCTCTCTCTCCTCTCCTCTCTCTCTCTCTAGATATATATATATCTATATATATATATATATATAATATATATATATATAGAGAGAGAGAGAGAGAGAGAGAGAAGAGAGAGAGACTTCCTCACACACAATATAACAATATAACATGTGGGTGGCTATCAGCAATTTATATATATCATCATTTATATATATAATGTGGGTGGCTTATCAGCAATTTAAAAACCTAAAGGCAACTTTATAGACGTTACTAAAGTGAGAGAAGGTACAAGGCTACCAGCATTGCTAGAAATAAGAGTCAAAACGACTTATTAGCCACAAAAGCATTATCTTGGTAAGCTGACAAGAGGGATAAAGCTCTCTACGGTCACAGATATAACCATATCACGTGATTTCGAATTTTAATGGCATCTTAATTCTCATCAGCGGCTCTTACTGCGCCTAGGGTTTAAGCTCAACTCACCTCGGACTACGAGAGATTACCATCATATCACACGCACTGGCACACACACACGCACACACACACACACTGACACACACACACACACGCACACACACACACACACACAATTTTTTGCCGGACCAGACCTGCTCAGATCATTGATTTCTAGTGATCAAATTTCTAGTGGTCAAATCGACGTTGCATGTTTCCGCACCTGACAGGTGGCACACATGTCAGGTGGCACACATGTCAGGTGGCACACATGTCAGGTGGCACACATGTCAGGTGGCACACATGTCAGGTGTGGAGGGGATCGCTACGAAGCGTGACATGAAGTGTCACATTAAGGATGTCCGTGTCTGTGGAGTACTCAGCCAATTGCATGTTAATTTCACGAGCAAGCTGTTCTGTTGATCGAATCAACTAGAACAATTGGCGCCATAACCAACAAAGAGCCAGGAACACAACGCGCCACCCGCTCCAAGAATTGAAACCACGATCAAGCGATTGTGAGTGCAACATCCTATCCACTAGGTTATACGCTCTCGAGTGTACATGCATGTATGTGTGTGTGTGTGTGAGTGCATGCATTTATGTATATATGCGAGTACGTGTATATATATATATATATATATATATATATATATATAATATAGTACAAAATGGGACAAGAACGCAATACATCCGGGCAGTTTGGTGATACAAAAAGGGGACAACAAAACATCCAGATACAAAGAAAACAAGGCCGGGTCATTCGAAGTTTTGTTTCCTCAGTCGAGTACCAGATTATCTTCGCAATTTCGGCTGATTATACTTGAGATTGCTCCAATCTGGCCAGCCCCAAGGAAAAACTAAGCTAAGAGTATTAGATTCCTTGGAAGAAAGTAGCGAATGTATACAAAAACAAGGACAATGTGCGAGTATGTATACACACACATGCACACGCACATATATATACACAGGACGCCATGATAGATCATTAGCTACTACACGTATTTTTTTCTCTCCTTGTTTTTTTCTGTGTATCCTTCTGTGGAAGAGCGTAGGCTCGAAACGTAAAAGACATTTTCTATTCCTGAGCGCTATACTAATACATTTGTTTGTTTGTACTCCACAGACACGTGTACCTTTAACGTAGTTCTCGGGGATATTCAGCGTGACACAGAGAGTGACAAGGCCGGCCCTTTGAAATAACAGGTACAACAAAACAGGAAGTAAGAGTGAGGAAAGTTGTGGTGAAAGAGTACAGCAGGGATCACCACCATCCCCTGCCGGAGCTTCGTGGAGCTTTAGTGTTTTCGCTCAATAACACTCACAACGCCCGGTCTGGGAATCGAAACCGCGATCCTATCACCGCGAGTCCGCTGCCCTAACCACTGGGCCATTGCGCCTCAACCAACACATATACATACACACACAGAGTTTCATCTTTGTGAAATTTGTGTCATGAGGTTCGCATATCACATATTCGTCGTTTTATACAAGAATTAACGCAACGGACAATGTAGTCCTGGGTACACTGTTCCTGAAAGGACAACAATACCAACAACGGATAAAAAAAGGTGAAGAAAATCACTCACAGAGTTTCACGTTTCCAAAGACGGTGAGGAAGATATTGTCTGCTTTGATGTCGAGGTGAATGATGTTACGTTTATGCAGGTATCCCAGCGCAGACAAGCACTACAACGATTAGTAAAGATCAAAGGTAAGGCACCGTTAATCAAAAAGTTAACAATTCTTTAAAAAACGTAACAGAAATTATCGATAAACCGTTAGTGCAAATTTTGGATCTTTTCGGTTTGAACGGCAGTTTTCTAGCGGTGGCATATGAAATTATCACCTGTAATTATTTCTTAAACCCTAGTATTGATCTATTGCATTTCAATCTGTTTTAGGGTTAAGGTTAGAGTTAGGGGTGGGGAAGGGTATCTTTTTTTCTTCAGAAATGTAAGTAAACCCAATCTGTTTCTTAAACGAGGGACATTTTCATACGGCACAGAATGTTTTTTTACCTCAATAGACGTCATTGATTGGTTGAAATTGCAGAAATTGAAGAAAATAAACAAGAAATAGCTTACAAACTATAGAATTTTTCTCAATAAAGCCAAGAGAAAAAGATGTTTTATAAACACATTCTACCAGTATACGAAGTTTAAAAGTGTTTAGTTACGTAGAAATTATACCAAAAAACTGCCGGTCAAACCGAAAAGATCCTTAATTTTTATCATAGAAAAAAAAAAAAATATCAATTTTTTTTCTAAAACCACATAAATTCACCTTTAAAAAAGTGCCAATACTATAAAATCGGTTAACTTCAATTCTATGTAGGTGCATTCATGAAACAAGCGCCTCTAAGAGAGGGTTTCTCGAAGCTAATAAAGGCGGTTTTCGTTGTTCTAACAAAGACTGTCGTGTTAGGTTGGATATAAAGATTACATCATACACACACACACACACACACACACATACATACATACATGCATACACATACATACATAATACATACATACATACATACATACATACATCACGTACATGCTATGACCGTACGAATTTTCTGGCATAATTTTCCAGCTTCAATTTTCTTCTTCTTCTTCTTCTTCTTCTTCTTCTTCTTCTTCTTTTTCTTCTTCGTTTTCTTTCTTCTTCTTCTTTTCTTCTTCTTCTTTTCTTCTTCTTCTTCTTCTCTTCTTCTTC
>NC_043021.1:17318982-17341320 GCF_006345805.1 Octopus sinensis | reverse complement strand
ATTATATATATATATATATATATATATATGTATGTATGTATGTATGTATAATTATATATATATTATATATATATATATATATATATATTATATACATATTATATATATATATATATATATACAGATAGGGAGATTGTTATACTGATATTCATAAAAGTGTGTATATATGTTTGAGCTTCAGTATATGTGTATATGTCTGTATCTGTGTGTGTGTGTACGTGTGTGTGTGTGTACGTGTGTGTGTGTAAGTGTTATATGAACTATTATCTTAGATTATAATCTCAACATTTCCAAAATAACTTACAATTAATTCAAGCAGTCCTTAAGTTCATTACCTCCCACCACCACCTTCCCTCCCTTTCTCTCTCTCTCTCTCTCTTTCTCTCTCCCCCTTCTGCTCTACCTACTCGGAAATCAATTTGACGGAAAAGTGCGAAGGCGGGAAGAAAACTACAAGAGGAAACGTGAGGGTGGGGGTGGCGTACGTGTGTGTGTAAATGAATGAGATTAGTTCTTAACTCATTCAGATATTTTTATTTTTAATATTGTCACACCACTCCGCTTTCGGGATAATTGTTGCGTGTTTAACTGTCTAACATCGGGAAAGGGGCGACCCCTTGCACACACGCACACGCATATACCTACGCACACCACCGAGACACATACATACTTACATTTATATATGTATATATATATATAACTATTATATTATATATATATATATATACACACACAACAACACACACACACACACACATAGATATGTGTGTGCGTGTGTGTGTGTGTGTGTTTGTGTGTGAGTGTGCATGCATATACGTGTGTGTGTGTGTGTGTAAAACAAGCAGACATCCATACATGCACACATACAGGCACGCATGCATTATTCAAGGACACAGTCTGACCGTATGGTTGTTAAGAAGAGCGTTTTGAAGCCTGCTGGTTCGAGTTCGATCCCACAGCAGTCCACACACGAGACAATTTGTTTTCCTGCAACAGCTTCCGTTTAATCAACACCTATTGATTACAATTTGGTAGGCAGAAACTGTGTCGAAGCCTTTGCGTATATATACATTATGGATGGATGGGTAGATGAATGGATGGATGGATGGATGGATGGATGGATGGATGGATGGGTGGATGTGTAGCTGGGGGGGTGTATGAAGGCATGTATGTATTTTTGTCTTTTGGTTGTTTTCGTCATTGAGCTGCGACCATGCCGGTGCACTGCCCTGGCGGATTTAGTGGAGCTAATCGCCCCTGTGTGGTTATTTCTTCTTAATTCTAGCACATATTCTACGGGTCTCTTTTCCTGAAATGTTGGGTTACAGGGACGTAAGCAAACCAAAGAGACGTATGCAAGCACAAACACACACACACACACACACACACATACACACACGCACACACACACACACACACACGCACGCACACACATGCATACACATATATTTATCTATTTGTTATATATTTATTTATTTATTTCTGCAACAGGGTTCCACATATTCTCTATCTTGCAAATTCCCTCACAAGGTCTTGGTCTACCCGGGGCTATATTAAAAGGCACAAAGACACTTGCCTAAGGTGCCGCGCAACGGGACTGAACTTGAAATCGCATAATTGCAAAATATGTGTATATGTGTTTGTGTGTGTGTGTGTGTGTGTGTGTATGTGTGTATGTTTGTATGTTTGTATGTATGTATGTATGTATGTATGTATATACATACATACATACACATATACTTTTATTCTTTTCCTTGTTTCAGCCATTTGACTGCGGCCATGCTGGTGCACCTCCTTGAAGTGTTTTTTCTATTTTTTAGTCAAAGAAATTGACCACAAAACTTATTCTTTGTAAGCCTAGTACTTATTCTATCGGTCTCTATTACTGAACCGCTAAGTTACGGGGATGTAAGCACACTAACAACAGTTGTCAAGCGATGGTGGGGGACAAACACAGACACAAAGACTTACATACATATATATAAATATATATATGTATATATATATATATATATATATATATATAATTTTAATCCAAACGGGAAAACAAAAAAACAACAACAGTGGAACAATTACAGTATTATTATTAATAGGCGCTCAGGAAATATTTTGTATCGTCTATTTGGATGATTTGCATTCTTGTTCCATTTTGTATTATATATATATATATATATATATATACAAGATCAGAAAATGGAGAAATACATCTAAATCAAATATCAATTATCAGATAATACTCAATCACATACTTTATTAAACCAGAGACTGTAGGGTTAAATATAAAAAGCAGAACAAATCAGTGTACATAAAGGAATGTACATAAAAAAGTGTACATAAAAGCGTAATGTTGTATAATAAGTAGAATATTATAAAAGAGAATATAAATACAAGTAAATATAAATATAAGTATAAATTAGATCTTACAGCTGTTTCGGCCATGTCGATAATTATGTCTCATTTTACCAATATTAGCCCTATTATATATATATATATGTATATATATATAATATAATATATATATATATATATATATATGTATATATATATATATATATATATATATATATATATATATATATATATATATATATATTGACCAACCATAAAGGCTAATATTGGTAAAATGAGACATAATTATCGACATGGCCGAAACAGCTGTAAGATCTAATTTATACTTATATTTATATTTACTTGTATTTATATTCCCTTTTATATATATTCTACTTATTATACAACATTACTCTTTTATGTACACTTTTTTATGTACATTCCTTTATGTACACTGATTTGTTCTGCTTTTTATATTTAACCCTACAGTCTCTTATGTGGTGGTTTAATAAAGTATGTGATTGAGTATTATCTGGTAATTGATATTTGATTTAGATGTATTTCTCCATTTTCTTATCTGGTATTAGTAATTTGCGGTAAATCATTTTACCTTTGCCCATATAATACAGTAAATGAATTGATTGCATCGCAATCATTAACATTTATGTATTAACTTTATTGGGTACTTCACTAGCAGTATATTGGATATACGTTATCCCATAGAGGGTTGCATTTACAACCCCTATCTCAATTTGTATATATATATATATATATATAATATATATCCACTCACAAGGCGTTGGTCGGCCCTATAGTAGAAGACACTTGCTGCTCAAGGTGTCACACAGTGGGACTGAACCCAGAATCATGTGGTTAGGCAGCGAATATATATGTTTTTATGCTGCATCGGGTTACAGATGCTCCCTTGTTATTCTCACAATCAGGAATACAGTGGACTAATGATTGACCTTTTAGAAACCTGCACCCAACTAGGCTATTCTTCAAAAATTGCCAAATGGTTATTAAAAACTGATGTGTGTGTGTGTGTGTGTGTGTGTGTGTGTGTGTGTGTGTGTGTGTGTGTGTGAATACATACCGGCTAGATTTGGATGGGTGACGCAATACAGTCTTGTTTCACTTGCCCTTCAACAAACGAATACATTTCCCAAAAGCTGTTTAGCAAAAACAACGTCAAAATTAGTTATAGATGTCAAGATAATGTCAGCAACAAAATGAAGTGTAAACTTCGAGGAACCAGTCCTAAGAGCATCCAAGATGTCGGGAATATATGGAAAATGGTTAACGAAAAGTATCTAAGAATCAAAGGTAATACAAAAACCATAAATACTATATTGGCATATTAGAAAGCTCATTCAGAAATGAGATGAGGAATACCATAACGCTGTCCAGATACGTGTAGTACTTGAAAGAAAGATGTGTTGACCATCTGGAATTAACTGTTAAAACAGTTTGTAAGCAAAACCGGAATTTTAAAAGGCATTTGTATATCAAAGCAAAGATGAAATGAGGCCTTACCAAATATTCGGTTTCCATAAAGTCTATTACGGAGATGTGTGGAGGCGCAATGGCCCAGTGGTTAGGGCAGCGGACTCGCGGTCATAGGATCGCGGTTTCGATTCCCAGAAAGGCGTTGTGAGTGTTTATTGAGCGAAAACACCTAAAGCTCCACGACGCTCCGGCAGGGGATGGTGGTGATCCCTGCTGTACTCTTTCACCACAACTTTCTCTCACTCTTACTTCCTGTTTCTGCTGTACCTGTATTTCAAAGGGCCGGCCTTGTCACTCTCTGTGTCACGCTGAATATCCCCGAGAACTACGTTAAGGGTACACGTGTCTGTGGAGTGCTCAGCCACTTACACGTTAATTTCACGAGCAGGATCAACCGGAACCCTCGTCGTCATAACCGACGGAGTGCTTCCATTTCCATTACGGAGATGTACTTGCATAGCAAGTGATTTGATCTGAGATCTTGTGCTGGAACGAAAACAATTGCAGCGTGGAAGGTGTTTGTAAGCCATTTAAGAAAAACACAAAAGCCGTTCGATTCACTTCAACATTTAAGTTTTATTTGTCAAAATATTTTCGTCGCTATAAGACCGCGGCCTGTTCACTGACAAAAATCCGTTATCACAAATTCCCATGATTCTTTGTTCGCCCTAAAAGAAATACATTACTACTTCGTTTAATATGGTTCCATAGACAGAATAAAAAATCTATGATTCAACGAACGTAGGTTCAATATGTTACTGGAAAGAAACAAATTAGTCTATGAAATAAGAGATATTCAAAAGAAAAGTGCTTCACAAACAGAAATGTTTTATTGTAACCAACAGAAACTGGAGTATCTTGAATGAAAGCAGGGTTTTTTACTAGATCAACCCACATAAAATGTTAACGATCACCATTGGGTGTACATAGCTCCAATATGACCAGTGTCATGGGGCCTAACTCTTGCACCTTTAGTAGAAAGGACTACTACTACTTACTACTACTACTACTACTACTACTACTACTACTACTAGAACGACGAGATGGCAGAATCGTTAGCACGCCGGGCGAAATGCTTAGCGGTATTTCGTCCCCCATTACGTTCTGAGTTCAAATTCCGCCGAGGTCGACTTTGCCTTTCATCCTTTCGGGGTCGATAAATTAAGTACCAGTTACGCACTGGGGTTGATATGATCGACTTAATCCCTTTGTCTGTCCTTGTTTGTCCCCTCTGTGTTTAGCCCCTTGTGGGTAATAAAGAAATAGGTATTTCGTCTGCCGTTACGTTCTGAGTTCAAATTCCGCCGAGGTCGACTTTGCCTTTCATCCTTTCGGGGGTCGATAAACTAAGTACCAGTTACGCACTGGGGTTGATATGATCGACTTAATCCCTTTGTCTGTCCTTGTTTGTCTCCTCTCTATGTTTAGCCCCTTGTGGGCAATAAAGAAATAAGAATCGGTAGAGCGTCGGGAAAATGCTTTGTGGCATTTCTCGCAGCTCTTCATCTTCTGAGTTCAAATCAGGCCGAAGTCAACGTTGTCTTTCATCCTTTCAGACATCGATAAAATAAAAGGTACCAGTCAGATACTGGGGGCGATGGTAATGTAATCGACTAACGCTCTACACATGATAATGCTGGCCTTGGGCCTATTTCAGAAAAATCATTATTATGATTGTTAATTATGATTCACTTAACAGCACCGCCTGGGGGTCGAGTTCCATCAATTAATGTATAACACAGGAGAAACGCTATGCCATAATTAATCCTAATTAATCCAACTTGTTAATTGAGTATTGAGGTAATAAATATGAAATATGTAATTCTTGCACAGAAAGGTCAATAATATGATTTCTATATTTTTTTTTCATATTATGAGAAAGTTGAGTTGGTGCGTGTAAATATGTATATATGTGTATGTGCATGGTTTTGTGTATGCGCGTATGTACGTGTTCGTGTTTGTGTTATATACAGGGTGTCCCAAAAAAATGTACACACAGACTGCAACAGTCTGTCATGCCAAGCATTAGAGAGGACTTTGAACAGGAAGAGTTTTATTTCCAGCAAGATTGGGCACCTCCACACTACCATCGCGATGTTAGAACCTTTCTTGATGGGATCTTGCCAAACAGGTGGATTGGACGGAGAGGTTTTGTCGAATACCCTCCACGTTCACCAGACCTCACACCACTAGACTTCTTTTTATGGGGATACCTAAAGGACAAAGTCTACGCACAGAAACCTGCAACAGTCGTTCAATTGAAGGCAACCATTGAACATGAATGTACGAATATCCCAAGGGAATTGTTCCATGATGTGTGCCATTCCATCGCTTCGCGTTGTCAGCAGTGTCTGGAGCAGAACGGACATCAGTTTGAGAACATGCGATAACAAGACAATAGAATGATATTTGTAAATTCTTTTACATGTTGAAAATTATTCGAATTATAATAAACCCCAAATTTACAATTATTTAAGGTGTGTATACATTTTTTGGGGACACCCTGTATATATGTGAATGTAGATTATGTGTCATTACACACACATACACATATACAAGGATGGCCATAAGTCGCTTTACTCATTTCTAATAATACCGAATTGGGTAAAGCGACTTATTGCTATCCCTGCATATATGTATGTATATATATATATATATATATATTAATATATATATATATATATATTGGGTAGGCCAAAAGTTGTTCAGTATGTTGTTAAGCGAAAATAAGACACAAATTTTAAGCTCAAAGCAATTTATTCAATCAATGATATAATTACCGTTTCGTTCAAATATCTTCCGCCATCTTGCAGGCAGATTCATTTATTTCCCGTTCAAAGAATTTACTATCTTTACTGGTGGAAAACTCCTCCGGGTGAATTTTTACCTCTCTTTTCAGAGTTGAAGGTCTGTCCATTCAATGAAATTTGTGGAGACCGAACCAGGCGGAAATCAGAAGACGCAAGATCGAGCGAATATGGAGGATGCGGCAAAACTTCCCGGTCAAACCTCAGGAGCTTCCGCTGCATCTGCAAAGAAGTGTTCGGTCTGGCAGAGTCAGTGTGTACGATGGATAGTTGAGTCTTCCACTCTTGAAGGATTGATGTGGCTCCTCTTCAAAGTAGCCTTCATCTCATCTTTATGCTTTTTTGTTGTTGTTGTAGATTTGGTCTTCCTGTCAAGCGATGACCATGGAGTACCTGGTCCTCTAGTAAGGTTTCATACGTCATTGCCTATCCGTCACAGGCTTAGTGATTTATGAGACCTAAGCTTATCCGGATTTTTAAATAGTTCAGGTAATCGAGATTATAAAGCTCGCCCTCAGTGAAATGCAAATCATTGCAACTGTCTTAATGGGACGCCCTCAATAAGACGCCTTCAATGGGACGCCCTCAATGGGATGCCAGTTACCAGTTGTCTCTGGTACTCGCTTTGAGATATGCAAAATAGAACAATGTGAAATCAAGGAAACAAAAACGCCGCCTGGTCGAAGAATCGAACCCGCGATCTAACGATCGTAAGCACATCACACCTGGGTCAAGCGCTAAACCATTGTACAGGATTCTCTGCGGTGAGCTAGACCGTGGCCATCAGAAACGTGGAAAGACCAGCTGATGACCAATCTTTTCTACTGTAGGCACAAGGCCCGAAATTTTAGGGAAGTACGCAACTGGTACTTAATTTATCATCCGAAAGGATGAAAAGCAAAGTCGACCTCAGCGGAATTTGAACTCAGAACGTAAAGACGGACGAAATACTTATTTTTTTACTACCCACAAGGGGCTAAACACATAAGGGACAAACAAGGACAGACAAAAGGATTAGTCGACAAAAGGCAAAGTCGACCTCGACGAAATTTGAACTCAGAACGCAGCGGCAGACGAAATACCTAGTTCTTTATTACCCACAAGGGGCTAAACACAGAAGGGACAAACAAGGACAGACAAAAGGATTAAGTCGATTACATCGACCCCAGTGCTTAACTGGTACTTAATTTAATCGACCCCGAAAGGATGAAAGGCAAAGTCGACCTCGGCGGAATTTGAACTCAGAACATAGCGGCAGACGAAATACCGCTAAGCATTTCGTCCGGCGTGCTAACCATTCTGCCAACTCGCCACCTTAGCTGATGACCAGTCTGAAGAACGACACAAACACTGCCCATCATAGATAGTGAAAGCTTCCTGCCGCCTATTGGTGGAGGATTAAAGATATGAAGGAGTGACGCAATCGATTCTACCAGGGGTTACAAGAAAATAGAAATACACGTAGATTAATACTTGACTTTTCCAACCAACCATTCGCATGTCCCTGTCCCTAACAGAAGCTGTTCATCAAGGACTGGAATGAGAAGTCAGCAAAGTTACTGTGTGGTTAGAAGCTTGCGGTAACCTGGCAGAAGGCGTTAGCACGCCGGACGAAATGCTCAGCGGTATTTCGTCTGCCGTTACGTTCTGAGTTCAAATTCCGCCGAGGTCGACTTTGTCTTTCATCCCTCCGGGGTCGATAAATTAAGTACCAGTTACGCACTGGGGTCGATGTAATCGACTTAATCCGTTTGTCTGTCCTTGTTTGTCCCCCCTGTGTTTAGCCCCTTGTGGGTAGTAAAGAAATAGGTATTTCGTCTGCCGTTATGTTCTGAGTTCAAATTCCGCCGAGTCCGACTTTGCCTTTCATCCTTTCGGGGTCGATAAATTAAGTACCAGTTACGCACTGAGGTCGATGTAATCGACCTACTCCCTTTGTCTGTCCTTGTTTGTCCCCTCTATGTTTAGCCCCTTGTGGGCCATAAAGAAATAAGAAACTTGCTTCCCAACCACATGGCTCTGGGTTCTGTCCCACTGCGTGGCACCTTGAGCAAGTATCTTCTACTATAGCCTTGTGAGTGAATTTGGTAGACGGAAACTGCAAGAAGTCTGTCGTGTATGTATGTACGTACGTATGTGTGTGTGTGTGTATTGTATGTGTGTGTGTGGTGTGTGTGTGTGGTGTGTGTGTGTGTGTGTGTGTGTGTGTGTCTTTGTGTTCGCGTTTGTTCCCCACCACTGCTTGACACTCTGGTGTCGGTGTGTCTACGCCTCTCTAACTTAGCGGTTCAACAAAAGAGACCAATAGTATAAGTATGAGGCTTAAAACAAGAATAAGTACTAGGGTCGATGGTTGATTCGACTAAAATTTTCGAAATCGATGCCCCAGCATGGCCGCTGTCTGATGACCGGAATACGACGTTGGTAAAAGGGAAAGAAACCAGGATTCTAGAAGAATATGGTTGCCATCGAATCCCAAAGACAACCATCTTCAAACACGGCATCGTGTACTTATAGCAAGGAATTCTGGGATACAGTTTCGCAAGAGTCTATTGACACGGTCCCCTATGTTCGTCTGGTTGTCTTGATTTGTTTGTCCTTTGCATAATATTGATAATTAATATAGATAATGTAAATAATTAATAGCAATTCTTGGATTTGTTTGTTTATTTTTCTAATCGTTACGGTCAAAGGAAGAACCGAAGAATTAGTTATAACTACAGTAGAAGATATTGAGAATTCGCTGTAGATGTGTTTGGGGGGGCGATGGGAGAGATGGAACGAGAGAGAATGAGAGAAGGTGAGGGAGAGAGAGATGGGAGGAGAGAAAGAGAGAGAGAAGGGCGATGGAGAAAATTCTTGCATTATTCAGATCTAATTTGTTTAATATACCGGTAAATCAACTTCTTGTAAATGTCATCCGAAATAGCCGAGTAATTAGTTGAGATTGCTTGGGGGGGGGGGTGGTTTTCGTTGATTTTTGTTGAGGTTTTTTTTTTTCTTATTTTTTGTGTTGTTGTTTTAATTAAAATTACTCCTGAACACATTTTGCAGTAGAAGTCAGCTGTTGTTGGTTAAACATCGATGATTAGTCACACGAAACCACCACTCATTTCTTCATTTGATCCGAACAATTTTCTGTGCAGAGAGGTGCAGTTGCTCTAATCGTTGCTAGTGTTGCTGTTGTTGTTGTTGTTATCGTCATCGTTAAGTTCACGTCGACCCAACAAGTCCGCCCTCATCGAGTGAAATGTGTGCCACGTAAGCAATGAATCGGGCGACAAAGCGATGCGAACCACAGACCCTGAGATCCACAAATGCCATATCGCCGTCTAGTGAAGGAGCGTACATCATCAATTGCTAGCATTACATCCTTTTGTTCAATGTTGATGTAATCAATTCTTACTGCCTCCCTTTCAGCTTCTGTAGCGGTAAATAATCCTATCCTACTAGTTTACTAACTTGCATAAACCGTAGGGGTGGGGTAAAGACACTTTTGAACTGTTCATTCAGTGTTTCACTTATCGTCATTGAGTTTCCCGTCAGGGAGCCATCGTTTTGGAAGAGTGGCCCTACCCTGCAATGCAGGGAGACAGTCTCCTTGCTATACCTAAGGCGAGCTGGCAGAAACGTTAGCATGCCGGGCGAAATGCGTAACCGTATTTCGTCTGCCGTTACGTTCTGAGTTCAAAATCAGTTACACTTCTGCAGCGCACAAAATATTTTTATTTTTTTATCCTTTCTGGTATGGATACAAGACCTAAAGTTTGGTTGGGGTAGGAAGTTAATCTCTTATATCGACCCAATTACTTATTTTATCGATCCCGAAAGGATGAACGGCAAAGTCGGACCTCAGTGGCATTCGAACTCCGAACGTAAGGACGGACGAAATGCCCCCAAGCATTTCGCCCGGCGCGCTAACGTTTCTGCCAGCTCGCCGCCTTAATAGTAACATTTAATTATAAAAGTAAGAGTATAAAAGATTTTTTTATATACATTGAATGGCTTTGGCGGCCCAGGAGAGTAAAACAGAAGTAGAAGAAGTCCATGGACAAAAAAGTGGTTGAGTACCACTGATCTCACTCCTAAAGGAAGAGGTCCACACAGAACGTTAGTGCATGTGTATACACCTTCGTATATATACACACTGAATTAACCACATATTTACTAAAACCAGAAATTGTTTTAACTCACAAATGCTATTAAGAACTTCAATAAATATCCTTTGTACTGGAAGCACAAGGCTTCAAATTTGAGGGGAGGGATTAAGTAGATTACATCGACCCCAATGCGTAACTGGTACTTATTTAATCGAACCCCGCCCCCCACCGAAAGGATGAAAGACAAAGTCGACCTTAAGAATTTCAATAAATATCAAAGAAAACATGCATACGAACATATTTAAATATATAGTGTGAGGGCGCGTGGCTTAGTGGTTAGAGCATTCGGCTCATGATCGTAAGGTTGTGAGTTCGATTCCCGGCGACGCGTTGTGTCCTTGAGCAAGACACTTTATTTCACGTTGCTCCAGTCCACTCAGCTAGCAAAAATGAGTTGTACTTGTATTTCAAAGGGTCAGCCTTGTCACTCTCTGTGTCACGCTGATTATCCCCGAGAACTACGTTAAGGGTACACGTGTCTGTGGAATGCTCAGCCATTTGCACGTTAATTTCACGAGCAAGCTGTTCTGTTGATCGTATCAGCTGGGACCCTCGTCGTCGTAACCGGCGGAGTCTTTGGAAATATATAGTTCAAATTTATAGAAAACAAAGATGAAAACAGGTGAGTGAACAAAAAACAGGTATGTTAGTGTGACGCTTGGGGAGAATGGAAAAATCTTCGACGTTTCGAGCTATACATACATATATACATATGTAATATACATTTGCACAAATAAACATTTGTACAAATATACATATATACATATTTCTTTATTACCCACAAGGGGCTAAACACAGAGGGGACAAACAAAGACAGACATAGGTATTAAGTCAATTATATCGACCCCAGTGCGTAACTGGTACTTAATTTATCGACCCCGAAAGGATGAAAGGCAAAGTCGACCTCGGCGGAATTTGAACTCAGAACGTAACGGCAGACGAAATACCGCTAAGCATTTCGTCCAGGGCGCTAACGATTCTACCAGCTCGCCGCCTTTCATGTACACAAATATACATATATACAAACATATAAATACTCATACACACATACGAACACACATACATACATACATACATACATACATACATACATACTTACATACATACATACATACATACATACATACATACATACATACATACATACATATAGATATACATACATAGACACAAGCATACATATGTAACAGGCATATATACAGACAAAGAAAACACACATACGTACATACATACATAACATACATGTATAGAAACATGCCTACAAGTATACACCACACATGCATACATAACATACACACTCTTTTACTCTTTTACTTGTTTCAGTCATTTGACTGCGGCCATGCTGGAGCACCGCCTTTAGTCGAGCAAATCGACCCCGGGACTTATTCTTTGTAAGCCCAGTACTTATTCTATCGGTCTCTTTTGCCGAACCGCTAAGTGACGGGGACGTAAACACACAAGCATCGGCTGTCAAGCAATGCTAGGGGGGACAAACACAGACACACAAACACACACACATACATACATACATATATATATATATATATATATATATATAAATACATATATACGACAGGCTTCTTTCAGTTTCCGTCTACCAAATCCACTCACAAGGCATTGGTCGGCCCGGGGCTATAGCAGAAGACATTTGCCCAAGATGCCACGCAGTGGGACTGAACCCGGAACCATGTGGTTGGTTAGCCAGCTACTTACCACACAGCCACTTCTGCGCCTATGCACACAAAAATGTGTGCATATATACATATATGCATATATGCATTCATACACACACACATGCATACGTACATGCATACATACAAATACCTTCTCATGAACACATTAAAGCACACAGATGCACCACATACACACACACACATTGCTTTATTTTGTATTTCGTGTATTCGTGCATGTGTGTGCGTGTGTGCGTGTGCGCGCGCGCGTGTGTGTGTGTGTGTGTGCGCGCGCGTTAATGAGACTGGGCGGTTAAGTGGCCTTTTCTTCTAATAAGAGCTCGCTACCAACAGATATAACAATACACACACACACACAAACAAATACATATATATATATATACATGTATATATAAACATGCACACACACACGCGTATATATATATATATACATATACACACACACACACACATATATATATATATATATATAAATACATATATACATATACATATACATATATATATACATATGTATATATATATATACGTATATATATATTCATATGTATACATATATATGCATATATACATATATATATATGCATGTATATATATATATGTGTGTGTGTGTGCGTGTGTGTGTGTATAAGTATGTATGTATATGTCTATACGTAATATATTATATATATATATATATATATATATATATATATACATGCTTATACATATATACATACATACATACATATTCGGTGGGAAATACACATGCACTCACACACACACACCACACACACACACACACACACACACACACACACACACACACATCTCCGGTAGGAGTGTATGTAATTGAAGTGTAGAGGTAATACAAAAGCCCTTTAAACACACAGCCAATGGTCAGGATGTCCTGAAGTACACAGTTCCCTCCATTTCTCCATTTTGTTTCCTTAAATTTCTGAAAGATAAAAACACACCGAATTGGAAAAGATGGCGAACATCGTCATCACCGCCCTTCGTCGTCATTGCCGTTGTCGTCGCCACCATCGCCGCCGCCGCCGCCACCGCCACCGCCGCCACCGCAACCGCCGCTGTCGCCGTCACCTCCACCGTTGCCACTGCCGTCGCCAATGCCACCACCACCACCACCACCTTCACTGTCGCCTCTACCTATTTCTTTACTACCCACAAGGGGCTAAACACAGAGGGGACAAACAAGGACAGACATAGGTATTAAGTCGATTACATCGTCCCCAGTGCGTAACTGGTACTTAATTTATCAACCCCGAAAGGATGAAAGGCAAAGTCGACCTCGGCGGAATTTGAACTCAGAACGTAACGGCAGACGAAATACGGCTACGCATTTCGCCCGGCGTGCTAACGTTTCTTATTTCTTTACTACCCACAAGGAGCTAAACACAGAGAGGACAAACAAGGACAGACAAACGGATTAAGTTGATTACATCGACACCAGTGCGTAACTGGTACTTAATTTATCGACCCCGAAAGGATGAAAGACAAAGTCGACCTCGGCGGAATTTGAACTCAGAACGTAACGGCAGACGAAATACGGCTACGCATTTCGCCCGGCGTGCTAACGTTTCTGCCAGCTCAACGGCATCTACTGTCACCTCTACCACCGCAACAATCTGCACCACAATTATAACTACTACTACTACTACTACTCTACTACTACTGCTGCTGCTGCTGCTGCTTCTGTTACTAGTAAAAAGGGTAAAGGGTAAAGACCCTCTTTGGTCATGGATGACCATGGGACTGTACCTAGAAAGCCCCCGTCCGAGGCACAACCCCGGGCAAGGTTGTTTTATGGCAGTCCAGCAGTCACCCATGCATACCACCCACACCCCACCTCTACACAGGACCGATGTTGTCCGAGGGAAAGGCAAAGGGGCCGATACAGCTTGGCACCACTGACATCGCAACTCATTTCTACAGCTGAGTTAACTGGAGCGACGTGAAATAAAGTGTCTTGCTCAAGAACACAGCACACATCCCGGTCGCGAATTTTTTTCCCACGAGAGTTCCGGACCCCAGTTATGAACTCATTTGCATACAGCCAATCAGAGTTCAACCATCAAACTAACTAATGAGCACAAAATGAGTGATTGGCGATAAAATTAGGTCACTTGGGTAAGGAATGACCATGCTTCTCTTCTCTATTAATAATGCTCCTTGATCTTGTTCTTGTTCCAACCATGGCTACCTCTGCATAGTTGTGTTGCTGTTTACTTTGTAAAACAGTAAGGGGAGGGGGTTGCTAGCACATCACCCTCTACCCACATTTTTCCCATCCACATCTTTACCATAAGGGGCCCTAACAAAATCCGATAATAGGTATAGATGCAAATCTATCTAATTACTTGTTTTCTTCTAAAACCAGACATAACTTGGCCATCGGTCGACTTAAAGCAACACCGTTCTTCGTCTTGAATTTCCTTGGTAGAGTCTGTTTGTTAACTTGACAACAAGGTCAGGGTGAGCTCTGATTGGTTGTATGCAAATGAGTTCATTACTGGGGTCCGGAACTTTCGTGGGGAAAATATTTCACATCCCGGTCCGGGAATCGAACTCTCAACCTCGTGATTGTGAGCCCAACGCTCTAGCCCCTGAGCCATGCGCCTTCACTGTTACTCGCACTACGACAACTTGACGGCCCTCCGTCGATTACAACGACGAGTCTTTTTAACGTGCTAGTGGTTGAGTACTCCTCGGACACGCGTAACCCTTAACGTAGTCGGGAGATTCAGCATGACACAGAATGTGACAAGGCTGGACCCCTTTTGAATTACATGTACAATCCATTTTTGCCAACAGAGTTGACTGGAGCAATGTGGAATAAAGTGTCTTGCTCAAGGACACAACGCGTCGGCGGGAATCGAACTCGCGCCCTTATGTTCGTGAGCCGGAGCCGAATATCCTATCTGCTAAGCTGCGCGTAGCATTCTACCACTGGTACTACTACAGCTACCACCACCGCCACAACTACCACTACCGCCACCACCACAACTACCACCACCGCCACAACTACCACTACCACCACAACTACTACCACCGCCACAATTACTACCACCGCCACAACTAACACCACCGCCACAACTAACACCACCACAACTACTACCACTGCCACAACTACTACCACCGCCACAGCTAACACCACCGCCACAACTACCACTTCCACCACAACTACTACCACCGCCACAACTACCACTACCGCCACCACCACAACTACCACCACCGCCACAACTACCACTACTACCACAACTACTACCACCGCCACAACTACCACCACCGCCACAACTACCACTACCACCACAACTACTACCACCGCCACAATTACTACCACCGCCACAACTAACACCACCGCCACAACTAACACCACCACAACTACTACCACTGCCACAACTACTACCACCGCCACAGCTAACACCACCGCCACAACTACCACTTCCACCACAACTACTACCACCGCCACAACTACCACCACCGCCACAACTTCCACCACAACTACCACCACCACCACAACTACTACCACCGCCACAACTACTACCACCGCCACAACTACCACCACCACCACAACTACCACCACCGCCACAACTAACACCACCGCCACAACAAACACCACCGCCACCGCCACCGCTACTGCTACTGTTACTACTATTGCCACAACCACCACTACTACTATTGTTACTGCTACCACTGTGGCTACTACTACTACCACAACTACTATCCCTACTGTTGTTGCTAATACTACTACTACTGCTGCTACTGCTGCTGCTGCTGCCAGTACCGTATCCTTAGAGTTTCTCTGCACTCCCATTTTACTTCCTTAATTCTTCGTTTGTGTGGTGCTGTGTAGGCTGATGGCAAGATCAACGACCGAGGGATCGTGGTATGACGTCAGGATTAAAACAAACAGGATCCGGATTTCCAGGATTGGAGCGCCAAGTCGCTCTCATTCAATGGCTGATTGCCTCCTTAACCACTGGAACACTGGATTTCAGTTAGCCCAGGGTTAAACAACAACAACATCAACGAAAACATCAACAAGGACAATCAAATTGGCAGAGTCATTTCAGCTTTCGGGCGAAATGTCTTGAAGTATTCAGTTCCGGTACTTTGCGTTCTGAGTTCAAATTCAGCTGAAGTCAGCTTTGACAGTCATTCATTGGGGGTTGATAAAAATAAAATATTAATCTCGCACTAGAGTTGATGACACAACTAATCCGATCATCTTAAAATTGATAGCCTTGGGCCTAAATTGAAAATTATTATTATTATTTCTTTTTGTCAGGTTTTGTTGGAGTTCCTGGTGTCTTGCATGCGTAGCGGGTTTACTACCTGCAGCCTACGGTACCATGCTATTCGTTCCTTTCAGCTATCTAATACTTTCCTGATTCTTCTGGCCATGCCAAGGTGGCAAACGTTTTGTAACAGTTCTACTGGGCACTCTTTCCCAATTTCCTTTATATTCCTCTTGATGCTTCCTGATTCTGCTCCCAAGGACCCAATAATAATTGGCATTATCTTCACCTTCATTTTCCATAGCTAATTACCACACAGCCACTTCGTTTATTTTTCTATTTTACAACAAAAAAGTAGATATCAATGGATCTTTCTATGATAAACATACATATACACACAAACCAGTCAAGCTGGCACTCCGTCGGTTATGGCAACAAGGGTTCCAATTGCTCCGATCAACTGAACAGCCTGCTCATGAAATTAATGTGTAGGGGGATGAGCACTCCACAGAGCATGGCGCAGAATGTGACAAGGGTGACCCTTTGAAATACAGGCACAACTCATTTTTTGCTAGCTGAATAGACTGGAGCAACGTGAAATAAAGTGTCTTGCTCAAGGACACAATGCAGCACCAAGAACTGAACTCATGACCTTAAGATCGTGGGCCAAATACCCTAACCACTAAGCCACATGCCTTCACCAAACAAACCAGATAAACTGGTGGGCTATATGCACCTGGGTAAGTTGAAGAGAAAAACATAGTATACTTCATATAAGATCACAATTTTAATTTGTAGAAAACAAAATTACCAACAAAAAAGATTTTATTAAAATGAAAATCTTCTGGCTACAAACAAATCAGCAACTTCCTGAAAGAAAGATTTATAATGTTATATATATATATTACTCTCTTACTTGTTTCAGTCATTTGACTGCAGCCATGCTGGAGCACCGCCTTTAGTCGAACAAATCGACCTCAGGACTTATTCTTTGTAAGCCTAGTACTTATTCTATCGGTCTTTTTTGCCAAACCACTAAGTTACGGGGACGTAAACACACCAGTTGTCAAGTATTTCGTACTTTTTATCTATTTTTTCGCTTTCCTTCTTGACTATTCATGGGTCTAAGTGGTATTTTCATTATTATTATTATTGAGTGAGAGAGCAGTGCATGCCATCAAAGTGACACTGGGATAAAATATACGAAGCCCAGTATACCCATCATGACTACCCGTCTGATAAAGGTACACCAGGCACATGTATCATAACCATATCTGCGAGACATAGTGATCTCATATCAAGGTAAACAGTGCATGACTTTGCAGGTGGGGCCCAGTGAGAATTTTCTTCAGGCCGAGTAACCCATCTCGCTCGCGAAATTTTTTCCCACGACAGTTCCGGACCCCAGTAAAGCGAAGATGAAGCAAGCCTTCACTCTCTACCTTTAGCCCTGAACTCTACTGATGGGCATGCTCCTGATAGACGTGCTTCTGACAGACCTGCTCCTGATGGGCGTGCCTCCTGATGGGCGTGCCCCCCTGATGGGCGCGCTCCTGAAGGGCGTACCCTTGACGGGCGTGCTCTTGATAGACGTGCCCCTGATGGGCGTGCCCCTGATGGGCGTACCTCAGATGTGCATGCCCCTGATGGACGTGCTCCTGATGGGCGTGCCTCTGATGGGTGTGCTCCTGAAGGGCGTGCCTCTGATGGGCGTACCCTGATGGGCGTGCTCCTGATGGACGTGCTCCTTGCTTACATCAGCTCATTTGTTACAGGCTACATATTTACCATACAAAGGTTTCTACACCCACCAAACAGTCGATTGATCATGCGCTTTTTTCTTTATCATTGATTCTAATTTCTTTGCAACAATTGCTTCCTTCCATCAAGCTGTTCAGCTTTGGTACCATTCAAGAAATCAGTAGCAAATTTTTTTTTTGCTCTCCTTCAAGGTAGAATGGAGCTTCTTACGTCTCTCGTGATTTCCAGTGAGTCTTAGCATCCATTCGTTTGTTGTTTCAAGTTATTTGACCAGTCCAAGTGCAATGGTTTTGTAAGAGCGTTCAAACTTGGGCAAGCTTCGACCTCCCGAGGCTCTGGGAAGATGAAGACGATCCACGTTTACCTTTCGGTCGTGCATCTTGTTACAAGTCCGCAACTTGCGAAGTTTTCTATTAATTTTCTTTATTTCACTGATAATCCAGTTCAATACATTGTAGCTAGAAGTGACAACTCGAACAGCTCAGGAATTCATGGCTAACACCTTGTTATGTGCTTCTAGCTCAGACTTCAGAACTGCTCGTACTCTCCTATAACATTCCCTCCTGATCGTCTCTTTCATAAGGCGGCGAGCAGGCAGAAACGTTAGCACGCCGGGCGAAATGTTTAGCGGTATTTCGTCTGCCGTTACGTTCTGAGTTCAAATTCCGCCGAGGTCGACTTTGCCCTTCATCCATTCGGGGTCGATTAAATAAGTACCAGTTACGCACTGGGGGTCGATGTAATCGACTTAATCCGTTTGTCTGTCCTTGTTTGTCCTCTCTGTGTTTAGCCCCTTGTGGGTTGTAAAAAAATAGGTATTTCGTCTGCCGCTACGTTCTGAGTTCAAATTCCGCCGAGGTCGACTTTGCCTTTCATCCTTTCGGGGTCGATAAATTTAGTACCAGATGCGCACTGAAGTCGATCTAATCGACTGGCCCCCTCCCAAAAAATTTCGAGCCTTGAACCTAGAGTAAAAAAGATGTCTTTCATGCTTGCATGCTGAATGCCAGAGTCTTCATTTAATCCTAGGCTTTTATAGATTTGTCTCTTTTATTATGATTGTTTCAACATTTTTAACACGATTAAAAGGCGGCGAGCTGGCAGAAACGTTAGCACGCCGGGCGAAATGCGTAGCCGTATTTCGTCTGCCGTTACGTTCTGAGTTCAAATTCCGCCGAGGTCGACTTTGCCTTCATCTTTCGGGGTCGATTAAATAAGTTCCAGTTACGCACTGGGGTCGATATAATCGACTTAATCCGTTTGTCTGTCATTGTTTGTCCTCTCTGTGTTTAGCCCCTTGTGGGTAGTAAAGAAATAGATTGTATTTGAGTTTGTCAATCTCGCTTTCTTGAAACTGGCCTTGGCACTCCTATAAAGACCAAGCTCCATTCCTATGTCATCACTGAATGTTTTCGCAATACATAATAAGCCTTCAAGCTCATCATAGATGGCTTATTTTCCTGTTGCTGATTTTATAACCATAGACTGTTCTGTTTAATTCACTTGTAAGTGGTATTAGAACTTGCAATAATAAATTATTATTAAGGCGGCGAGCTGGCAGACTCGTTAGCACGCCGGGCGAAATACCTAGCGGTATTTCGTCTGCCGCTACGTTCTGAGTTCAAATTCCGCCGAGGTCGACTTTGCCTTTCATCCTTTCGGGGTCGATAAATTAAGTACCAGTTACGCACTGAGGTCGATGTAATCGACTTCATCCGTTTATCTATCCTTGTTTGTCCTCTCTGTGTTTAGCCCCTTGTGGGTAGTAATGAAATAGGTATTTCGTCTGCCGCTACGTTCTGAGTTCAAATTCCGCCGAGGTCGACTTTGCCTTTCATCTTTTCGGGGTCGATTAAATAAGTTCCAGTTGAACACGGAGGTCGATGTAATTGACTCATTCTCTCCCCCCCCCCCAAAATGGCCACCCTTGTGGCAAAATTTTAAATAATAATTATTATTATAATCGAGAAGTCGGCGAGTTGGCAGAATCGTTAGCACGCTTAGCGGTATTTCGTCCGTCTTTAAATTCTGTGTTCGAATTCCGCCGAGGTCCACTTTGCTTTTCATCCTCTCGGGTCTTGTACTGTTGTTGCTGTTATTGTATCTGACATATTCAGCTTGTTGATGTGAGTGGCATTAATATACCAGCCGTTTCAGGCGGCCAACAGTATCCTCAGCACGCCAGACAAAATGCTTCGTGGCATTCCGTCCTTCTTTAGGTTCTGAGTTCATATTCTACCATGGTTGACTTTGCGTTTCATCCTTGCGGGACCGATAGAATAACACTGGCAGAGATTTAATCAACTCACCCACCTCCCCCGAAATCACTGGCTTTGTGATAAAACTTGAAAGCAATATACCAGCTGTGCTTTTCTTGTGAACTAAGACAGTATATTCTTTTAAAGAACTTTGCACTACCAAGTAATGCTGTTTTCTGGATCTGCTCTCTATTTTCTTAGCTTTTCCAACCAATTTTCAATTTCTATGCTCACTATATCCAGAGCACCGTTTTTCTTTGCCATAACCTTTTGATTTCTCTCTGCAGAGCATTATATCTCGTTAGATTTTCTCCTTTTCCGATGATTCTACAATCTTCAGGGTACACAGTGTCTATGATCAGGCACGATTTTTCTCGCTTATCTATGTTGACAAAGCCTATGGTTTGCCTCCCCAATTTAAGTTCAATGCCCCATCCATTCATACTTCCGATCAATAGATACACAATATTGGGTACAATTCCAAACATTTCCAAGCAATCTATAATCCACGACACGGGGAACCGTATCGTATGCTTTTCAATCATCCACCAAAGACGCGCCAAATTCGTTTCGGCCTTTTGGCAGTCTTTCAGCATATCTCAACCTGCAACAACAGAAACAGATTGTTAACAGCACCATTCTCAGATCATTCTCAGGGACCCTGCAAGAGCCACGTGCGCTGCTTTTTTCCATCAAACTCGCAAATATTAAAAAAAAAAAATAACATTAGAAAAAAGATCAACAACTTCGTCTGTCTTGAGCTCAAACGCGATCTTGCAACCCTGATGTTTGAACTGACAAACAACCACCACTCCTGCCTCCAGGAGAGTGGGGCAAGGATAATGGTAACCATTTGCTATGAAAGCTAAATATCGGACAATTATTGGCGAATAATTGAATCTAGGAATGTTCTCTTGATTGTAAGTTTTTATTATTCACCACAAAACAACACCTGGACGTCATCAAATCGCATCAAAACATTTTCTAAACGACGGCACCTGGTCATAATGGAGTCACATAAATAGGGGAACCGGACATTTAGTTTACAGGCCAATGTCTGTGTTTAAGTGTGTGTGTGTGTGTGTGTGTGTGTCTGTGTGTCTGTGGTCTGGTATGTGCAGTTAACGTTGGTAATCCAGGAACTACAAAGAAAAACGCAATTTATTAACTTTCGTCCAATTATCTAGAACTGTTGAAATTATTAAACAATAAAGACTTTATTAATACATAAATATGCACGGGCGTGTGTGTACATTATAATTATATATATAATATAATATATATATATATTATGTATATGTATATATATATATATGTATAATATATATATATATATACATACATACAGTAATATATATATATATATATAATATATATATATATATATATTATATATTATATATAGACACATATATATTATCTTATATATATATACACACATAACATATACATACACTTTTACTCTTTTACTCTTTTACTCTTTTATTTATTTCAGTCATTTGACTGCGGCCATGCTGGAGCCACCATTAGTCGAGAAAATCGACCCCCAGGACTTATTCTTTGTAAGTCTAGTACTTATGCTA
>NC_043021.1:17301482-17311482 GCF_006345805.1 Octopus sinensis | reverse complement strand
TTCGACCAGAGGCGGTGCTCCAGCATGGTCGCAGTCAAACGACTGAAACAAGTAAAAGAATAAAAGAATAAAAGAATTTTTCACTCGTGTAAATTCTCCCATCTGTGAACATTGTAATGACACATCCACTCAAATACATTAGTTCAAATCACTGAACTCCGGGTGGATGGATAAGACACAGGATTCTGGTTAAACCAGACACAAGTCTATACGCTGATAATAGTAGCGCGTATAACGCTATAATTACGTTTCGTGGAATACACAGTCATAATTTGTATGATACGAGTTCAATATGTTATTCCATGCAGCGATTCAAGCTCATCTGTTGCAGATAAGAATCACAAACATATACAGAGTACGTAATATATTTGAGGACAGATTTATGTTTGTATCTTTAAAAAAACAACAGATTTATGATAACAGATAATAAATTTATTTATCAAAAATTGCTCTGAGGATAGAAATAAACCTTCTTTTCTATAATGTTATTCAATAAAGCAACCTTCAGCTTCAACAACTGCTTCTATGTGAGATCTAAATCGTGTACATGCTCGAATCAAATGGTCCTGGTTCATTTTGGACATTACTCTGATTATGGCATGTTCATTGATCTCTCTCTCTCTCAACAACGCTTCACATGTAATAGTCCAATGAATTGAGATCTGGAGAATTAGGAGGCCAAATGTTAGGGGTTATACGATATATATGATACATATGTGTGTGTGTGTGGTGTGTGTGTGTGCATATATATATATATATGCACATATATATATACATATATACACACACACATATATATATAGTTGAAATTTAGACATAAACAAAAGACAAAGACAGGCGTATAAACGACGTATGCATGTATATATATATATATATATATATGTGTGTGTGTGTGTGTGTGTGTATGTATATATATATATATATATATATGTGTGTGTGTGTGTGTGTGTGTGTGTGTGTATGTATGTATGTATGTATGTATGTATGTATGTATGTATGTATGTATCCACATATACATATATATATATATATATATATTATGTATGTGTGTCCGTGTGTCTGTATCTGTGTGTGTGTGTGTGTGAACATTCTGTTATTGAATATTTCAATAGTTATGCATAATTGAACGACAGTTGATTGGCTTCTTAAATTATTTTTCCTTTGTACATACCGCATTATCAACTTATTGATTACACACACACACAAACACACGCCCACACACACAGCTATATAATATATGCATATACATATATACATTTAAATATATATATATGTGTGTGTGTGTGTGTGTGTTTGTGTATATGTATGTGTGTGTATGTATGTGCGTGTGTATGTATGTATGTAGGTGTGTGTGTGTATGTATGTATGTATGTACGTATGTATGTATGTATGTATGTATGTATGTATGTATGTGTGTATGTATGTATGTATGTATGTGTGTGTATGTATGTATGTGTATGTATGTATGTATGTGTATGTATGTATGTATGTATGTATGTGTGTATGTATGTATGTATGTGTATGTATGTATGTATGTATGTATGTATGTATGTATGTATGTACGTATGTGTGTGTATGTGTATGTGTGTATGTATGTATGTATGTATGTACGTATGTGTGTGTATGTGTGTATGTATGTGTGTATAACTACCGGGATCCGCTCACCATTTACGTTCAACAGTTGTAGATAATTGAACAAAAGTTGGTTTGATAAATTGTTCTTCCTTTCTAGCTCCCGGATTACCAACGTTAACTGCACACACACACACACACACACACACACACACACACACACACTCACGCACACATACACACACACACACACCCACAAACACACACACACACACACTCACACACACACATACACACACACACACAGACACACACACATATACACACACACACACAAACACACACACACACACACAAACTCTTAAACACGCCCAAACACACAAGCATTTGCTTGTAAACTTAATGTCCGGTTCCCCTATTTATGCGGCTCCATTATGATCAGGTGCCGTCGTTTAGAAAATGTTTTGATGCGATTTGATGACGTCCAGGTGTTGTTTTGTGGTGAATAATAAAAAAACTTACAACCAAGATAACATTCCTAGAATCAATTATTCGCCAATAATTGTCTGTTATCAAAAAATAAGATATTTAAGTGCCATAATAAAAGGTTGCCGTTCTCCCTGAACCATTATCGTTCTAACTGAATTGATGGTTGTTTACCAGTTCAGATATCTTGGTTGCAGGATCGCATACGAGGCCAAGACAGTTGAGGATTTTGTTTTATAGAAATTTCTTATTTATCTTTACTCTCTTTTACTTGTTTCAGTCATTTGACTGCGGCCATGCTGGAGCACCGCCTTCAGTCGAGCAAATCGACCCCGGGACTTATTCTTTTGTAAGCCCAGTACTTATTCTATCGGTCTCTTTTTGCCGAACCGCTAAGTGACGGGGACGCAAACACACCAGCATCGGTTGTCAAGCAATGCTAGGGAGACAGACACAGACACACATACACATACATATATATATATATATATACATATATACGACAGGCTTCTTTCAGTTTCCGTCTACCAAATCCACTCACAAGGCATTGGTCGGCCCGGGGCTATAGCAGAAGAGACTTGCCCAAGATGCCACGCAGTGGGACTGAACCCGGAACCATGTGGTTGGTTAGCAAGCTACTTACCACACAGCCACATATTTTTATTAGTTGTGTCTGGATGATGGGGTAGAGCCCATAGCCTTTGTAGGGTCCCTGAGATCGTTGAGTTTGTTGCTGTTTAAAATGTGGGGGTCAATAACTGCAAAGAAGATATGACGAGGTGTGTGAGGACTCCAGAGGGGTGATTGGTCTGGGGAAAAAGGACTGGGTTACTGACGAATATGGGGCCGGAGAGGGTTTGGCGCAAAAAGGGTGAAGAAATGTGGAGATATAAGTGGGTACCCGAGGAGTGGAGGGATGAGTCCAGCCAGTTCTAAAGAACGCAGGCCATTATAATAGCAAACAAAAAAAAAACAGAAAGGGAAGACGTTAGGGCAATAAACCAGAGGTTGGAGTGTGTCCCTTTGTGGTCGAATGCCAATCAGTGGACTGGCCCTTCTTTGGATGCTATCCTGGATTTCAGTGTCCCAAATATGGAAACAGTACCCCATGCGGATTTCATTTCTGCTTTGTAGAGCGTCAACAGCTATTGGAGACTGAAATATCGGTTTCAAATTTTAGCACATGGCCAGTAAGTTCGGAAGAGGGGGCAAAGTCGATTTCATTTCCCCCCAGTTCTCAACTGATACTTTATTTTATCGACCCTGAAAGGATGAAAGGTAAAGACGACCTCAGCGGAATTTTAACTCAGAACGTAAAGACGGACGAAATGCCGGTAAGCATTTTGTCCGGCGTGTGAACAATTCTGTTAGATCGCCTTGGGTGATGAAATATTCTTTTCTACTCTAGGCACAAGGCCCGAAATTTTGGGGGTAGAGGTCCAGTCGATTATATCGACCCCAGGACGCAACTGGTACTTAATTTATCGACCCCGAAAGGATAAAAGACAAAGTCGACTTCAGGGGAATTTTAACTCAGAACGTAAAGACGGACGAAATGCCGGTAAGCATTTTGTCCGGCGTGCGAACAAGTCTGTTAGCTCGCCTTGGATGATGAAATATTGACTCTACAAAAGTGTCCAGAATAACTGATATCTAAAGAAATAACAAAGACCAACGTACGCAGATCCGTTGTACTTTCCATTCCCTTAAATGGTTTTTGAGTCGTGGTTTACCTACTGTCACCCCTACGACGGTTCATTGAGCGCGTCTATTTGTGCTGCACTCAGCCCTGTCCATCCATCCTCGACCTTCACCGGAATAACTTTGCTGGTAACATTGAAATCCTCCAAATAGGATGATGTTAGCAGTATTGATGTTGAGTAATATTGATAAAATTACGTCTGGGTTGAGCAGGGAACATTTCTAAGACAAAGGATGATGGCCTGTCTATTATGACAGCTAGGTTTGACGAAGTATCTACCATCCACTGGCTACAGTGACAGAGGAATAGCAAAGAAACGGCAGAAGAACTTCTTGAAGAATTACACTGATGCCTGTCACACTGACCTTCGCTTGTGGTCAACTATAGCCACCTGTCACAAAGTCTGGCGTCGCATCATTCGCCACGCTGCCTTTTTCCTTCGAGAAAGCACTCAAGACTGATCTTGAGGCGAAAAAAGATGACAGATGAATCATGATTGGACAGCGCCAAACACAGAATTGAATTTTTTTTCCTGCGACCAAATACCCAAGGCTGCTTGTCCCTTATCAGGTAAAAAAAAAAGGGGGGGGCCTTTACCCGACGTGGACATCCCTCGCCTTCATTCTGAATCGTTCTTCTCTAAGCCAAAACTTGATATGAAAATGTTTTATATATCATTATTATATTCACTAAGGAGACAAGCTGGCAGAATCGTTAGCACGCAGGGCAAAATGCTTAGCGGCATATTGTCTGCCGCTACGTTCTGAGTTCGAATTCCGCCGAGGTCGACTTTGCCTTTCATCCATTCGGGGTCGATAAATTAAGTACCAGTTGAACACTGGGGTCGATGTAATTGACACAAAGACACGCACACATAAATATATATACATACATGTGTGTGTGTGTGTGTGTGTGTGCGTGTGTGTGTGTATGTGTGCGTGTGTGTGTTTGCGTGTGTGTGTGTGTGTGTGTGTGTGTACGACGGGCTTCTTTCAGTTTTCGTCTATCAAATCCACTCAGAAGGTTTTTGTCAGTTCGAAGCTATGGCAAGAGACACTTGCTGTAGGTGCCACGCAGTGGGACTGAACCCGGAACCGTGTGTTTGGGAGGCAAAACTTCTTACCACACACACACACGCCTGCGTCCAAGAAAATGTTTAAGTGGAGTTGGCAGTCTTTTTGTGTCTCTGAATGGCTCACTTGAGTCTTCCGCGCTGCAAACGATAAATAAATTGCTAATCACGAACTGGGATCGATTCATAATTTGGTCGCTCTCACTCTAAGTCTCTCTGCCATTCTCACTCTCTCTCTAAGTCTCTCCCTCCCTCTCTCTCTCCCCTCTCCCCCCTCTCTCTCTCTCCCTCTCTCTTTCTCTCCGAGATTACCTAGTATTAAAGGTACTTATTGTAGGGGAACACAACTTTCAAATTTAGTATTTTCGTGTTGCCTCCCACGCTTTGAGTATCCAAACATTAGGTCGGGATCCGTCAGAAATTAATTTTAGCCCACCCAATTCTTATCATCTTACCGTCATTGCTTACCAGTCGATGCCAGAATCTTCATCGAGAAGCTGGACACTGAGACGAAACCGCATGCTGAGAACCGGAGAGAAGGAAAAACAGTCATTAATGACATAGATGCCAACTTAAGGAATGCCACAGATGACATCAAGCTGAACCTTGAGATGAAAAGGACAGACCCTGAACGCTATAGATCTTTCCTGCAATCGGACCCGGATACAATGCAACAATGGATCACAGACAGGCATCTCAAGCTGGCTGTGGACAAGTGTATCACCATACATTTTGGGAGGAAAATCCCAGCTTCCACACACTCTCTCCGCAACACTAATATCAAGGAAACTTCTTGTGGACGTAACCTGGGCATTACTGTCAGCATCATTTTGCACTGGACAAAACACATCTCTAAAATGGTCAAGAAGGCTGAGGGTGTCTTGGCATCACACAGTAAGACCTTTGTCAGTCGCTCTCCAGCTATCTATTTAAGGCTATATATGGCTATAGCGCGGCCACACTTGGAATTTGCATCACCAGTCTGGAACTGGTGAGGCAAATCTTGCTCAGGATATTGACCTCCTGGAAACTGCTCAGAGACGTGCAACCAAGCGAATACCCTCCGACAGGCATCTACCATACTTTGGACGCCTTGCTTACCTAGTTATAGATACACTGAAGTTCCGATGTCTGGCAACTGACTTGATAAACACCCACAAAATTATTGACCATGTTGCTAACAACCACCTTGAGCACCTTTTTGAGCTCCATGTGTCTAACACATGTGGGCATTCCCACTAAATCAGAAAACAGCACAGCTCCCTTGAGTTTCAGAAACATGCTTTCACACTCAGAGTTTTGCTGAAGCACAGAACAAGCTACCCGCATCATTTGTTAGTTGCCGAGACATTGAATCCTTTAAAACCTCCATGCTTCCTCAAAATTCGCCAACACTACACCTGACACCCTTCCCCCTCCATACGCATGCACACATGTATATCATGACTCATAAACTGTTCCCTTTCCTGGCATTTCTACATAATTCTATGCACTATACATGCACCTCTGATAAGTTGTAGTGCACCTGAGCACTATACACAATAATTTTATTATATGATGATGATGATGATGATGATGATTATTATTATTATTATTCTATGTTTGACTTTTGCTTTATGTCTGTATAAGTTGGCTCCAAGTCTCACCCAGAGACCTCAAGAGACAACAGGTTGGAAGTTCTGTGCCATATATTTGGGGGGGTTTTTTGTTTTTGTTTTTTTTTGGTGTTGTACTAGTGAATGTCTAATACATAAAAATAAAATAAAATTTTTAAAAAATAAATAAAATAAAATAAAATAAAATAAATAAATAAAAAAAAGTTTGTTTTAAACCTTGGGATTACATAGAGAGTATTTTGCGTAGGATTATTATTATTATTATTATTATTATTATTATTATTATTATTATTATTGTTGTTGTTGTTGTTATATAACTTTGCTGTCACCTAACACAATTTTCATGATCCAGTAATGACTGGCAAACAAGGATCACGATCATGCACCTCTCCTCAACGTCACTGGTGGAAAGCACTCACGGCCACCTGCTGCTCGAAAACTTAAGAGTAAAGTAAGCATTAGTATAGCGACCAACCAAGACATTTTTGACTAATTCAAATAATTCTTCATTTGTGAAGAGAGCAATCAATATCTAAAATGATATTGGGGGAAATCTACAGCCCACCGGACTTTCTGCATGGTGTGCTTAACGAAAAATTACATTCAACCCTTTTTCATTTTTTTTCTCAGAACTAGTGCGGCCCGTTTGATGATAAACATGGTCTAATGCGGCCCGATTCTACACTTTAGAGCAGCCATAAGCAAAGTGCAGCTTGCGAGACTTACCGTATGAAAGGCCAACAAAACCATTCCTTGGATTTCTTTTAGTAGTGTGGCCCACCTCGTGATAAACCAGGTCTAATGCGGCCCACTTCTCAAAAAGGGTTGTTTAAGCTTGGTCTCAAATTAATTACCGAGACGACGAAAAAAAGGTTCAAGGGAGACAATTCAGTTTAGATTTTATTAAAATTAGAGAGTTGTTTCCCCTGAAAAGTGTCGGTAAATATGTGAGTATTAGATATTATAAAGAACGAACGATACGTTGTCGAGAGGTGAATGTAAAAGTGGATTAATGACCAAGCTAAGATACCGAGGATTCGTCCAAGATCATCCTCGTGAATATAATGAGTAACAAGAACGAGAACTGATAGATCTTGGCAGGGAATCGTTTAAGTGGCCATACGAGAGAAGCCATTGAGTCTGAGGGTGTTTGTGTTGCAGAAAGGCATCGACTTCACTGTACAGACCGAAGTGGAATGAGAAATAGAGAGAGAGAGAGAGAGAGAGTATTTCTTTATTCACCATAAGGTTGAGAAAAAGAGGGGACAAAACAAACGTTGGGGGTCAGGGTATCGAATGAGACAAAACGTATGAATAAACAAACAATTAAAATATATACAATTAAATGATAATGAGTGATTAACAAAAAATGAAGCGGAGGACGCGGTTGACCCCACAAACCACATACTCACACTGAAGACTTTGCTTTCTCCTTTTTTTATATTCTCGATTAAACAGGTTCTTTCACTCGCAACATACTTGCTGTAGACTTCCATCTTTTACGAAAGACACTTTGCGACAGGCATTTCTTCTCCAGCCTTATTTTCCGTTTCATGTGGAAAACGAAAAAGTCGATTAGCTCGAGACTGGAGATAAACATGCCTGTTGCAATTCCTTTTACTCTCGTCTTCCACACTACTTCTTTCGCCATAGCAACTACCGAGAGAAAACAGGCTCGCTCCTCCCTATTCAGGGAGGTCGGCGGAACTATCTTCATTACAGATTCGCTCGACAGTTGTACTCTTCTCGAATGCGACAGCAGGTGTTCGACATAAGCCCAGAGTTCAGTCACCTTGGGGCATTGCACAATCGCGTGCAGGACAGTTTCACTGTCCCAGAGAGAGAGAGAGAGTTATTAAATAAATATAGCAAAAATGTAGGGGGAATTGGGTTTGATGTTAAGAGTAACATTGTTGAAATGAAATAGAAAATATGTTTTTAATTCATTGAGTTTTTGTATTTAATATATATTAAGGCTTAGTTTATAAAACATCTTTTTCAGTTTCCGTCTACCAAATCCACTCACAAGGCTTTGGCCGGCCCGAGGCTATAGTAGAAGACACTTGCCCAAGGTGCCACGCAGTGGGACTGAACCCGAAACCGTGTGGTTCATTAGCAAGCTACTTACCACACGGAGAGGTTATATGGGGTGCTTAAGCAGAATTCCGCCCATTTGTTCATAAGATACGGAATAAGATACTGGAACTCCGTCGGTTGCGACGATCAGGTTTCCAGTCGATTCGATCAATAGAACCGCCTGTCAGCGAAATTAAAATGCAAGTGGCTGAGCACCTCACAGACACACGTACCCTTAATGCAGTTCTCGGGAAGATTCAGAGAAATGCTAAATGTTACAAGGCCGGTCCTTTGAATTACAGATACCACTCATTTTTGCATCAATGCGCTGCTAGGTGTCGAATTCATAACCAAACGATCATGACCCGAATATCTTAACCAATATGCCACGCACCTTTACGCTAGAGTTCCTAATTTAAACTTGTGATACTTTCATCATCATTATCATCGACCGTGGTTGAGACAATGGAATTTACCATGCTATGCCAGACTTCACGGTCCATCATAGCATTACGGAGGTCCTGTTGCTGGATGCCTGTATTCCTGGAGATTACATCAGGGTAGGAGAGTGTGCGCCCTCTGGTATCGCGAGTAGATGGCTTCCAGAGAAGAAGAGTAGAAATTACCCCGTTTCCAGCTCTACAACAATGTCCAGCAAACTGGACTCTCCTACCTTTCACAAGAGATGACACAGGAGGTAGTTTCCCATATATTTGCATTTTGGTTGGATGACGCTTCCACGAGAGATTTTGAGCTCTCATAAGGAAGCGAGTGTAGGTTCCATCCAACCGCCTCTCAAGCTTCTTTGATAACGTCCAGGTTTCTGAGCCATATAGTAGAATTGGTTCGACTGATACTTTCTGTTGATTGGCTCCAGCCAGGCGTGACTCAGCACACCAATGAATGAAGACATTTCTACCATACCGCCTCGCCTCTCCATATATACAACGCTACGTTGAATAATATTTACTTCCCTGCGTTTAAGACACAAGGTTTTGATTTGAGAGAGATGTAGTTGTTATTTCTAGCAGTTTAAACTACTATGATCAAAAGCATTCCAATCGTGAGCAGCCTCTCTTTTCATCAATTCAGCGAAATTAAACACATTATTTGGCATGCTCTTTTTCAAGAAGTTTAGAATGTGATTTCAGGAAGATTTGGCTGTTATTTCTAGCAGGATGAGACACTGCGTAAAAGCACTTATGCTGACATACCGGATAGTAGTTTTTGGGGTTTTTTTCAAGTATAGTGTACCTAAGTTTACACATTATAACGTGTCCCTTTTTTAAACAAAGGCAGGATATGATTTTGAGGGAGATTTGGCGACTAAGTATAGTTGTTTAAGAAACCCTTTATTTCACTCGTTTGTAGAAATTAGTTACGACGTCACTGGTGCCAAGCTGTATCGGCCCCTTTGCTTTTCCCTTGGATAACATCGGTGACGTGGAGACGGAAGGCTCGTGTGCATGGGTGACT
>NC_043021.1:17291482-17296482 GCF_006345805.1 Octopus sinensis | reverse complement strand
AACACAGACACACAAACACACACATATATATATATATACATACATATATACGACAGGCTTCTTTCAGTTTCCGTCTACCAAATCCACTCGCAAGGCATTGGTCAGCCCGGGGCTATAGCAGAAGACACTTGCTCAAGATGTCACGCAGTGGGACTGAACCCGGAACCGTGTGGTTGGTTAGCAAGCTACTTACCACACAGCCACTCCTGCGCCTTTGTTGAGATTTAAAATACTAAATACTTTCGTTTTATTATCGTTTTCTTTCACATTTAAAAACAAATCCAACGGGTTCTTTCCATTGTTTTTTTATCTTTGTTGTCATTTAAAACATCAGGTTCTTACCTTTTTTATCTCATGCCATTTAAAACAACAGGTTTTACGCTTTTTATCTCTTTCTGTTGACATTTAAAAACAAATCCACCACGTTCTTACAATTTAAATCTATATCGACATTTAAAACATCAGGTTTTGATCTTGTGTCTTTTTAATCCTAAATATTAAAACAAAAAAATCGCCTGATTCTTCTGCTTTTACATTTCTGTTTTACATGGAATGGATCGGAAAGGAAAACGTCTTTGTCTAACGCAAAGCTGAAGTTTTTCTCTTCGCTAACATGTTGCAAATGTTTCGTCATTATAAATATCTGATGTGGATTCATTACATTTTCTTACAGAGCACAAGTTAAACCTATTTCTGCTTATCTACGTCTTAATCTTTTCGGCAATGTTCCGTTCCATTTGCTTATTATTAATCCTTCTTCCTTTAAGCATCCAGCTATAATGGGACAGTGATGTACAGCTGATCCTGTTCCTTATTTATTCATTTTCCTTTGAACATCCAGATATATTGGAACAGTAATGTAGAGATGATTTAGTCCTCTGTTAATCCCTCACCCATCCATCATATACTGAAACAATGATGTACCGTACAATTAACTTTATTCCCATAGATTTAAATTATTGTGCTACATATATATATATATATATTCTTTTCTTTTATTCTTTTATTTCTTTCAGTCATTTGACTTCAGCCATGCTGGAGCACCGCCTTTAGTCGAGCAAATCGACCCAGAACTTATTCTTTGTAAGCCTAGTACTTATTCTATCGGTCTCTTTTGCCGAACTGCTAGATTACAGGGACATAAACACACCAGCATCGGTTGCCAAGCGACGTTGGGGGGGACAAACACAGACACACAAACATACACACACACACATTATATATATATATATATATATATATATATACATATATACGAAGGGCTTCTTTCAGTTTTCGTCTACCAAATCCACTCACAAGGCTATTCTATCGGTCTCTGTGGCCGAACCGCTAAGCTATGTATATGTGTGTGTGTGTGTGTGTGTGTGTGTGTGTGTACACTTGTCTTCGTCTATTTGTTTTTCCGTAAATTTCAACTATATATATGTGTGTATGTATGTATGTATACAACAGGCTTCTTTCAGTTTCCGTCTACCAAATCCACTCACAAGGCTTTGGTCAGCCCGAGGCTATAGTAGAAGGCACTTGACCAAGATGCCACGCTGTGGGACTGAACTCAGAACCATATGGTTAGGAAGCAAGTTTTTTACCACACAGCCACACCTGTGTGCATTTGGCAAAAATTTCAGATATTTTCGTTTAAGGAATCGCTTGTAGTCTTGCACACAAACCCCCATCAAACGGAGAAATACAATACAAGTTTTTGTTGGGTTTTTTTTTGTCTATAATTAATGATCTTTATTTTATTACCTTCAGTATTTAAGATGGATAGTCGAACAATTCTCACATAGCGCCCTCACGAGCCCATACTAATATTAAATTCATTAAAATTAATTTTCGACACAGGCAAGTAAACATAATTTTATTAAAAAAGCCGCAACATTCAATGGCTTAAGCTACCCTTCTTTATAAATGTCAGAACTAAAACAGACAAAGATATTTTTAGACTTGGATGAACATTTCCCTCTCAACCAGAAACTGGGAAATATTCAACAGAAGCTATGTCAAGGGGGCTACATCTGCACAAAACGACTTTTAAGGGAGGTAACACTAACTGAACATAGAGTTATACTCGCTTAATACGTAACAAAAAACGAACGTTCGTATATTCAGCAACTTGATAGTTAGCTCGTTACTGTGTGAAAAGTCTGGCTGCATCCGAAAAAATATATATTATGAAACAAAAATAAGCACAAAATTTATTACACGAATCTGTTACCACCACGACAGTCAACTATTTGGCGCCAAACACGAGTTTGATGTTGAATACATCCACGAATTTTCCGCTCAGATAGCTCTTGCCAAGACTGCAAGACGGCTTCGTGCAATTCATGCCTCGTTGTAGGGTTTTTCAGTTCAACTTTATCGGCCAAAACTTTGAAAATGCCTTCATCTAATGGATTCCACGTGTAAACATGTGTTGAATAGAACTCACTGAATAAATCTTAATTAACTGTGTTGTCAATTGTATGCTCCTGACATATGCTAACGTGTATGCAGCCAGACTTTTCACACACATATTATATAGTGATGGTGGAGGCGCAATGGCCCAGTGGTTAGGGCAGCGGACTCGCGGTCATAGGATCGCGGTTTCGATTCCCACACCGGGCGTTGTGAGTGTTTATTGAGCGAAAACACCTGAAAGCTCCACGAGGCTCCGGCAGGGAGTGGTGATCCCTGCTGTACTCTTTCACCACAACTTTCTCTCACTCTTACTTCCTGTTCCTGTTGTACCTGTATTTCAAGGGGCCGGCCTTGTTACTCTCTGTGTCACGCTGAATATCCCCAAGAACTACGTTAAGGGTGCACGTGTCTGTGGAGTGCTCAGCCACTTACACGTTAATTTCACGAGCAGGCTGTTCCGTTGATTCGGATCAACCGGAACCCTCAACGTCGTAACCGACGGAGTGCTTCCATCCATATAGTGATGACTTTTCACACAGATATTATATAGTGATGACTATGGGATATTTCAGAAATGGCTACGATAACCACACTTCAAAAGAAGAACGCCGTGACGCTATCTAAATTCTATAAAAAATAAACAATGGAATTAATAGTTTTAACATCCTTTTGAATTTACTGCATCAAAACGAATCCTGCCCCAAAGCTTTTAAGATTTGTACTCTGTATACGAAAAAGGTGTTTTTACGAACTTAAGACTGATTATATGAACGACTATTTTTTGTTACGCACTGCTTAAGCGAATATAACTCATGTTCACCTCCCTTAAAAGTCGTTTTGATAGATTATAAAAGAAACAAGAAAACTGCAGCGAGGCTGCGTGATAGTGGAGCCAGACGCTGCATGCAAATCATCATATAACTTGTTTGACATAGCGTTTTTTATTATTCCCTTCCGTTTTATTTTGACAAGCGCATTGCGTGTTCATACTTCTCTTTCCGGTTCCTACTAGGCAAAACTGTTTACAGATCACAACCATCTGACGAACCTGCGGTCGTGAGGAGCTTCACACTCCGAGGGTTGTGAAATAATTGTGCAGGTGTAGCTCCATTGATGTACTTTCTATTGAATATTTCTGTTTCTGGTTGAGAGGGAAATAATCATTCGTGTCTAAAAATATCTTCGGTTATGTTAGTTTCGATATTTATATAGCAGACTGGCTTAAAGTTTGAAATTTAGCAAATGTAACACACAAAAGATTTCTCGCTGACCGCCTTCTACATTTGATCTCTTGCTAACGCACAAACCATCGGTACTAGGCATCGTAAGCAACTAATCCGAGAGGGAAGACAACAGAACCAGTTAGCATCAACGGATTTTGTTATTGTTTTCTACATCAATAGATGCATGGTTGTGTGGTACGAAGCTTGCTTCCCAGCCACAGGGTTCCGGGTTCAGTCCCACTGCATGGCACCTTGGGCAAGTGTCTTCTACTACAGCCTCGGACCGACCAAAGCCTCGAGTGGGTTTGGTAGGCGAAAACTGAAAGTAACCCGTCGTGTGTGTGTGTGTCCACCATCGCCGGACAGCCGATGTTGCTGTGTTTATGTCCCTGTAACTTAGCGATTCGACAAAAGATATTCATAGAATAAGTACTAGACTTACAAAGAATAAGTCCTGGGGGTTGTTTTTTTTTTTTACAAAAACCTTTCAAAGAGTTGCTCCAGCATGGCAGCAGTAAAAAAACTGACAAGTAAAATAAGGAAACTGATTCCTATAATGTTGGATGTAACTTTACAAGAAAATCCCCACCATTAATTCCTTAAATTGGTCCCTAGGGCTGTTTCTTGTTGCCTGGTTTAGGGTCTGCTTAGTAACCACATTGTTCCGTCTTATCCTTCGATGCTTTTGGCAGAGTTTAGTCCGGTTTAAAGTATTTAAGCCAGATCTCTGGTTTGAAAATAGCTTCCTTTCTCCAATCAGTCTCAGGGCCCTGAAAATCAATGGTCGAAGGAGCTACAGCTCCCTTCCAAACAAAGTGGGGGGGAAATAAATAAACGTATTAAAAACAACGGCACATTACTTATATATTTTTTTCTTCTTTTTGTTATTAACTCTCTCCTCATGATTTCCATAGTTTGTTTGGAAGCGAAACATTCCTCGAGCCATTAATGTTTAGTTCCAAATAAACTTCAAAGGATCTCTAAGAAAATATGAAATACAGATAGAAAAAGCGATACGATAACTATGATCCTGGTTTTTCAGTTACTTTCCTCGCTGACATGGGTTGGATGAAACATCACGACTAGTAGAAGCACGTATTCAAGGGCGCTGCCTATCTAGAAAAGTAGGGCATCTCATTTCCCTCACGTTTGAGTTTGGCTCGGTTTCTACAGCTGAATTTCCTAACGCCAACCACTTCACAGAGCGTGCTTAGTGGGGGGTTTTTCCCCCCCGCTTCGTGACACCAACACTAGAGTAGTGGCCTCGTCCTCGATATAACTAATGAATCCTCCACAGTCTACTGGGTTTGCTTTCTGTGACATCAGCATTATCTGTGTCCTTGGCAGAACTAAAGGGACCTCACAACACCATGT
>NC_043021.1:17268982-17286482 GCF_006345805.1 Octopus sinensis | reverse complement strand
GGGGTTTTTATTTCTTTACACCCATTTTTTTACCTCTGCATTGAGTTGTGAAAAATAATAATAATAATAATAATAATAATTATGGTTTCAAATTTTGCCACAAGGGCAGCTACTTTTGGGGAGGGCATGAGTCAATTACATTGACCCCAGTGTTCAACTGGTACTTATTTTATCGACCCTGAAAGGATGAAAGGCAAAGTCAACCTTGGCGGAATTTGAACTTAGGACATAAAGACAGACAAAATGCTGCTACAGCATCTTGCCCAGCGTGCTAATGATTCTGCCAGCTCACCACCTTAAATAATAATAATGATAATAATAATCCTTTCTAGTATAGGCACAAGGCCTGAAATTTGAGGGAGAGAGGTCTAGTTGGTTACATCGTCCCCAGTGCTATACTGGTACTTAATTTATTGACCCCAAATGGAAGAAAGGCAAAGTCAACGTTGGTGGAATTTGAACTCAGAACATAAGGACAGATGAAATGCCACTAAACATTTCGTCTGGCATGCTAACGAATCTGCCAGCTCATTGCCTTATTTAAAGGCAAAGTTGACCTTGGTGAAATTTGAACTCAGGACATGAAGATGAATGAAATGCCACCAAGCATTTTGCCTGGCTTGCTAATAATTCTTCCAGCTCACCAGCTTAATAATAATAATAATAATGATAATAATAATAATAATCCAGGCAAACGCACGCAGTACTGACACAAACCTGCACCTTAATTTTGGAGGAAGTAAAAATTCTTAAAAAAAAAAAAAAATACACTTCGTCCCCTTCCCCCACCTCAGTCATAGTAAGTAAAGTGAAAATTTACTGTGAGGCAGACACACAGACAGACGGTGGCACTGTTACCTCCACTACCAGTTGCCTCTCCTGTAAATGAAAAATACAGTTTTGAGACCCTAGAATTCCAAACTTTTCTTCTAGAATATTAGTTTCAAATTTTGGCACAAGACCAGCAAGATCAGGGTGGAGGGGGTAAGTCAATTCCATTGCCCCCACCCCCAGTGCTTCACTGGTGCTTATTTTGGTGATCCCGAAAGGATAAACGGCAAAGTCAACCCCGGCGGAATTTTGAGCTCAGAATATAAAGACGGCCGAAATGCCATTAAGGATTTTGTTTGGCATGCCAATAATTCTTCCAGCTCACTGCCATCTTTTATTCTAGAATATTGCCCTCCTAATAGTTTGAAAGAGAGAGAGAGAGAGAAGCAGGCAGACAGACAGAAAGAGAGAGTGAAGAGACAGACAGACAGACAAATAGACAACCTTATCTTCATAAATCTACATAAAAAAAAACTCCATACATCGACAGCATTCCATAGTTATCTAGAAAGTGCAAACATGATATGTATAATATGAGTGTGTGTATATATATGTGTGTGTGTGTGTGTGTGTGTGTGTGTGTGTGTGTGTGTGTGCGCGTGTAGTGTATGTATGTACATATATGTGTGGTATGTATATATGTATGTATGTATGTGCAGTATAGTATAGATGTGTTTCAGTTGGAGAGAAGGGTTAGTGGAAGGGTTAGATGTCACCAATGTCATTGTAGCTAGGAGGTGGTGGTGGTGGTGATGGTGGTGGTTGCAAACTTGGTCAGTCTGTTATTAGAACTACGGCTGAGCCATCAGTGGTGGTCACTATTCTAACTGAGCCACTGCATTGTTTGCAACAGGGTCACTGAAATGCTTGAGCCATTGTGGTTGTTATTGATGCCTAAGATTCTTACAAATGATGATAATGGTATGCTGCTAAGTATTCTATTGTAGTAGTAGTAGTAGTAGTAGTAGTAGTAGTAGTAGTAGTGGTAGTGGTGGTAGTAGTAGTAGTAGTAGTAGTAGTAGTAGTAGTGGTAGTAGTAGTAGTAGTGGTAGTGGTAGTAGTAGTAGTAGTAGTAGTGAACTGGAATACTTATTGGTAGGCATAAGCTACTGAGAGAATTTTAGAGAAAAAAATACTGAGAGAGAGAAAGAAAAAAAAAGACACCCAGATTATTGAATTAAGACAGTTTTTATAATTTATTATGTTGTTGTTGTTGTTGTTGTTACTGTTTACAGTTATAATGCAATCCTAGTGTGGAATAATGGAGTGCAACAGCATGCAGCAGTGTTGAGTAAATATGTCAATGTTGTGCAACAGAGTGAAGTGTAGCATAATGCAGGGTTAGAGTGTGACACTGAAGAATATGCATACCATTGTGTAAATGTATGGAGAAAGAGAGAGAGAGTGTATAACAGGGTAGTTGTGCCCCAGCATGGCCACAGTCTGATGACTGAAACAAGATATATATAAGTAGTGAATCACGTGGTAAATAGGTCATCTAGATTTTACCTTGCCATTGTATACCTGTTTAAGGTTTTTGCCTGAGGGTGGTGGATTTATGCTAATTTATAAATGCATCTATAAAATGCTACCGAAACAGCTGTAGTAAATTTTAAACCCCATTTGTGTTGTTCTTTTACACTGACTGACACCACATTTAAAACCAAACCAGAGTTGGAATAAGGTCTATATGTAGTGAATGAATATATATGAGGCCAAGGGAGAAAAAAACATGTGTAGTGTGTATCAGAGGGGATTTGAAATGTTTAGATTTGTAGTGTGCGAATGCATTTTTGCGAGACTGAATGATGCTTAGGTTTGCACGTGCTTGTGTACAGCTATATGTTGTACCTTGTGTCCAGCTCAGCATTTCCCTTTGGAAAATAGCACTCTTGTGAGTTTAACGTGTTTTTTCTCAATATTGCAGTGTGGTGATATCTTCAGTATAGAGTGGTGCATTGAGAAATGCAGCATGTTGCAGGATGGATGGAATGATGCAGCGATTTGTAACAGAGTTAGGAATGGTACATAGCAAGATATCAATGTATATCCAAATGTGTGTGTGTGGTATTTTTTGTTCTATGCACATCTTGGTTTTAAGCTGATGTATGTGTGCATTTTACTGCATTCTCAAGTGCTACGGCATGCACATGCATTGACATGCTTCAAGGAAGTGCATGCTTATGTCTGGAGATTTTCAGGAAGAAGTAGAAACTACCATGAACCAATCAGCAAAGAATGGAAATGGTATGGAATGGAATGGAATGGTATGATGGTATAAAACAGTGGTGGTTTTCTGTAGTATATCATCCATGTTTCGGTGGGTTTGATAGAGATGCAATGTTGTTAAATATGCAGTACTGCATTACACGCAATTTGTACAGCTTATTGGCATTTTGTTTTTTGCTTCTGAAGATGTGCTGATGGCAATGCTGCTGGTAGTCCAAAGTCTTCATCACCTTGTAAAGTCTTATTCAAGTCTGGGACAATTTACAGGACCCCAGTATATGACTGGTATCTGATTTATTTTTTTTTTAATTAACCCCCACTATCACCACCACCTCTGAAAGGATAAAAGGTCACTATTTAATTTGGGTTTTTTTAGAAAGGGAAAGAATGTGTGTGTGTGTGTGTGTGGAATGAAGAGGAGCTAGATCATAAAAGAAAGATAAAAAGAACACTGGAATGTACACAGATAAGAAACCCCACCAACCATGCCCTCCCCTCCTCACTCAACCACGTGCAACCTTCTTCACCCACACACACACCTACCCACACCTTTAGATATATCCTCCTGCCTACATGCTCTAATTTCCCCCCTACTCAACACCCTCTGGAAGGGCAGAGGGGTTGGCCCTGATGCAGTTCACACAACCGCCCTTCACCATTCCCATATCATCATCATCAACAGTTATTTTCATGTAACACCAACACCAATGCAACCATGGTTGGTGGTGGTGGCCATGGGAGACACTGGAGATATTGAGTGACAGTAGTAGTAGGACCACTAGGGAAAGTAGTAACAGTGGTGGTGGTGGTGGTGGTAAGCGGTAAAAAGGTTGGAAGGGGGGAAGAAAAAGAGAAAATGCAAGACAAGAGAGTAATTTTAATTGATTTAAATTTTATTTCAGCTTGTAATTAAATTTAATTGCTTAATTATTCAATTTGACAAAACTAGATAGACAGGCAGATAGATAGATAGATAGATAGACAGACAGGTAGCTAGATAGATAGACAGACAGACAGGTAGCTAGATAGATAGACAGACAGACAGGTAGCTAGATAGATAGACAGACAGACAGGTAGCTAGATAGATAGACAGACAGACAGGTAGCTAGATAGATAGATAGATAGATAGATAGATAGATAGATAGATAGATAGATAGATAGATAGATAGACAGATAGATAGATAGACAGATAGATAGATAGACAGATAGATAGATAGATAGACAGGTAGCTGGATAGACAGATAAATAGACAGGTAGATAGGTAACTGGAAATATAGATAGATAGATCTTAAAGTTGGTGATAGAGTGTAGGAAAGTGGAGATAGACAGACGAAGATGAAAGAAAAGGATAGAGATAAAATAGTGCAGGGGGCAGGGTTCTTTCAATTTCAAAACTGAGATGGGTAGGGGACAAATGAAAGCAGAGGAAGCGAGCAGAACTTGAATTTCTTTTGTATGTATGTATGTATGTATGAGTGTATGTATGTATGTATGTATGTGAGTGTATGTATGTGTGTGTGTGTGTGTGTGCATGTAGGAAGGGGGGAGGGGTTCTTTGATTTTGATTTTCTGATTTTGTCATTTGAAAAAGAAAAAGATAAACATCTCCAATTTTTTTTTTTTTTGATTCTGCATTTTAAACTAAAACAAAAAAAAAAAAAAACCAACCACTGCTTTTTACCCTACCACACACACACACACACACACACACACACACACACTACACACATAAACACACCAATGCCGTTTCCATTCTCTGAAGGTGGGCGCTGAAGAAAGGTAAAGCAGCAGACACTCACAAGAATCAAAGACCCTAGTCATAGAATTTTCCAACTCAGAAACGAAGAAGCTTGAATTGTTGGTGCGGGGTGGGGGGAGGGGAGTCAAAGAATGAGTGGGGGAGGGGGCGTAACAAAAATTTAGTAATGCATTTCAGTATTAGAGGTCAAATATATGATGATGATGATGATGGTGATGATGAGTACAGGTGCCACACATTTGAAAAGAGGGAGAAAAGAAGACTATTTGATTAAAAAGACGAGTTATTTGATCGTTACTAATTTTATCGAAACCCCACCCCCACTCCTCTTACTTACCCTCCGCAGGAATTGAACTCAGGATGTCAAAGAAAGTAAATACCAAAAGGTATTTTCTTTTTCCTTTCTGGCACGAAAATTTTATTAAATCTCTAATAATAGACATGGTGGGATTGGGGGGGGGGGGGTTATGAGGTGGAGAGGAGTATAATCAATAATCAGTTATAGTGGTCCATAGCATATGACTGGTACTTTATGAACCCCCACCTCCTCCAGAATAACAATTATATTGATTGTTTCTGATTTGGGCACAAGGCCAGCAATCTTATAAAGGGAGATGACTCATTGCCACCATCAACCTCAGTATGTGACTGGGACCCCAAAAAGTTGAAAATCTTGGCAGGATTAGAACACAGAGCATAAAGGTTCAGAAGAAACACCACAAAGCTTTTCTACCAACACCAACGGTTCTGCGAGCTCACTGCCTTATTAATGGTAATAATCCTTTCTACTTTAGGCACAAGGCCTGCAATTTCTTAAAGGAAAGACGTTAAGTCAATTACTTCAACCCCCAGTACTTAACTGGTACTTATTTTATTGATCCCTCAGTGCCACCACCAAAGGATGGAAAACAAAGTAAATCTTGGTGGGGTTTGAACTCAGAACTAAAGGCAGGTGAAATGCTGTTAAGCATTTCATCTCGCTAACAATTAAAAGCTGTGATGAGGGATGGATGGAAGAGGAGTTGCCATGACTATATAACAAAGTCTAAACTAATACCCTGACTAAGAGCCTATCTGACTTTGGGCCTTAAAGGAGCGGAGGTGGGGGAACGTCTACGTTGGGCAGGGTTGGGTTACTGGACATGCAAGAAGCCACACCCTACCAGCCAGTTTGCTGTGGAACAAAAAAAAAAAGAAATAAGAGAATAAAAAAAGCAACAAGACTGGAGTGATCACAACGAAAACACAACCGATCCTTCGGTTTGCTCTCCTAGGAATGACCTAGGATGGGAGGGAGGGGGCTAAACACAGCAACCAGTATGACGACCATCAAGAAACACCACCACCAAAAGCTTAATTCTGTAAAGACTCCTTAGAGAAGAAAAACACATACATACATACATACATTTCTTTATTGCCCACAGGGGGGCTAAACACAGAAGGGACAAACAAGGACAGACAAAGGGATTAAGTCAATTACATCGACCCCAGTGAGTAACTGGTACTTATTTAATTGACCCTGAAAGGATGAAAGGAAAAGTCGACGTCGGCGGAATTTGAACTCAGAACGTAATGGCAGACAAAATACAGCTATGCATTTCGCCCAGTGTACTAACAATTCTGCTGGCTCGCCGCCCTATATATGTATGCATATATATATATATATATATATATATATACATATATATATATATACATATATATATATATATATACATATATATACATACATATATACATACATACATATATACATATATATATACATATATATATATATACATATATATATATATACATATATTTCTTTCAGTATACTTCTCTCTTTGTCTATCAATCACACAAACAAATTCTCATTTCATTCTGACTTCCTCCCTCTGTCTATCCTCATGTTACCAACTCAAAGATTCTAAACATTTCGGTTCCCTCCTGAAGATATTGGTCGTTTTCCTCAATCTACCCCTACTCCACTACCCATCTATATAAATCTCTTAAACTTCTACCTCTCCACCTTCTACTCATCTCATACTTTTACTTCTCTCTCTCTCTCTCTCTCTATCTATCTATCTATCTCTTTCTATCTACACACATTTACCTGCCTATTTTTCTTATTTACCCTCCTTTTATACCTATCCTTTTTTTTGTGTGTGGGTTTTGATATTTTTTGTCCTTTAATAACAGAATCAGTAGAAATTAACCCCGTCTGTGACCTTTACAGGTCAGAAAAATATATATGCCATTAATATTCCTTTTATCTATTTATCTTTTTTATCAATCATTAATCACCTATTGATCTGTCTAAACTTCTTGCACCTTTATTTCTCAGTCTATCTATATCTCTCTTACACCACTATCTGTCTGTCTGTTTGTCTATCTTTTTCTCTCTATCTCTAACCATCTCAAATGAAAAAGAACATTTTTGGGGTTTTTTTGGGTGTTTTTTTTTTTTAATATTCTTCCATTATTTGTTTGGCTAAAGTTCTGAGAAATAGGAATAACAACATGGATAACAGGAACAACAATAATAATAATAATCGTAATAATAATAATAATAATAATAATAATAACAATAATAATGATGATGATGATGATTATGAATCTAACGTAGGCACAAGGCCAAGGGAATAGCTATAAGAGTTAATTATATCAGCTCTGCCTCTCCTCCCCAGTATTTCACTGGTACTTGGTTTTTCTTTTTTTTTTTCCTCGACCCCTGGAAGAGGAAGAAAGGCAAAGTCGAATCTCGGTGGGATTTGAACTCAGAAGGTAAAAGGGACATTAACTTCAACACCACAAGGCATTTTAGTCCGACACCCTACCTAACCTGCCAATCCGTCGCCTTTGATGATGACAATAATAATAATAATAATAATAATAATAATAATTTTGATGAACATTTGATTTTGAAAAAAATTTCTTCCATTTAGGAAGTTTTTTTTTGTTTTAATTTTTCTGATTTTTTTTTTTTTTATTTAATTAATTTATACAGAATATTTTAATTTTCATCATCATCATCAATTATTATTATTATCATTATTGTTAATAATAATGTTTCTCTTGTTAATTCGGTTTTTTTAATTTTATTTTTCTTCAGCATTTTTTTCCTTTGTTTCTTTTAATCAGCTCCCAATAACGACTGTCGCTCTCGTTATTATAATTATTATCATCATATTTAATCATCACTGACTTCATCCCTATCATCATTAGCATAACCATCATCATCATCACTATCATCATCATTTACATCATCAGTTCACCAAGAACGATAATTATTACCATTATTATTACTAGTAGTAGCAGTAGCATCATCATTTATATTATTATTAATTATTATTAATTATTATTAATTATTCACTACACTTAGTCTTGCTTTCTTCTTGTTCCTTTATTAGTTTTTTTTTACAATTTTATCCCAAACTTTTTCCTTTTCTTTGAAGAATTAAATTTTAGTTTTTATTATTAATATAACCATATCATTATTATTATTACTAATATTAATGTTACCATTATCATTATTATTATTAGTGTTATCATCAATGCTATTAGTGTTTTTTTTACAATTATCATCATTATTGTTGTTAATGTTATCAACCTTATTATTATTTTTATTATCATTACTAGTAGTAGTAGTAGTAGTAGTAAGAATCTTTGCTGTAAATATTAGTAAATGTAGTAATAACATTAATAGTAAGTATTAGTAGTAGTAGTAGTAGTACTAATACCATTGCTAAAACAAGCATTAACACTAGCCACAGCAGCAGCAGTAGTAGTAGTAGTAGTAGTAAATTTTCTTGAGAGGAAAAAAAAAACCCTGTTTGCTGATAACTGACAATTAGGTTTCAAGATTTGTTGTAGTTGATGATGATGACCCAGCCGTGGTGGTGGTGGTGGTGGCGGTGGTGGGGAGGGGGGTGATGGTAGTATGTTTGGTTGGTGGTAGTGCCGCTGTTGTTAGTAATGTGTGTGTGTGTGTGTGTGTGTATGATGTGTGTGCGTGCGTGTGTGTGTGTGTATAAGTTCTTGCTTATTTTCATTCTTTAAATTTTGAGAATGTTTTTGTAGAGGCTTTTTCTTCTTATTTTCCAATCATCTTTGTTTGTTTTTACGTTTTTTTTTTCTTCTTCCTTACTGTTTCATATATGTGCATGCACATGTGTGTGTGTGTTTGTGTATATGTGTGTGTATGTGTGTGCATGAGTATGTATGTGTGTGCGTGCATCCCTCCCACATGACAAACACACGCATATACATATGTACATACATACATACATACATACATACAAATATTCCACATGCTTAGAAAGACAAGATGGAATCGTCCCACTCAAGCTCCCGACCGACTTTGGTCGGAGCGGTGCCTTTCTCCATTGCTTCCTCCTCGGAGCTGTCATGACACGTGTCGTCATCATCATCATCAGAATCGCTGTCGGCAACACGTAATGCTTGCATGGCACTGTCACCTCTATCATAAGGCTGGAGGAAATGGAAAGGAGAAAAACAAAATGAGAATAAATGTATAAATAAATAATAAATATATATATATATATATATATATATATAATAATATATATAATGTATAAATAAATATATATATATGTATATAAATAAATAATATATATATATGTATATAAATAAATATATATATATGTATATAAATAAATAAATATATATATATGTATATAAATAAATAAATATATATATATATATATATAAATAAATATATTATATATATATATAAATAAATAAATAAATATATATATATATGAATAAATAAATATATATATATATATAAATAAATATATATATATATATATAATATATATATATATGTATATAAATAAATATATATATATATGAATAATAAATATATATATATAAATAAATATATATATGAATAAATATATATATAATATATATATATATAATATATATATGCATATATATATATATATATATATATATATATTATATATATATATATATAGTTCAAATTTACAGAACACAAAAAGACAAAGATAGGTGTAGGAAGAACAAGCAGGTGTATTAGTTTAATGCCCTTGGGAAGAACGGAAAAGTCTTTTACGTTTCGAGCCTATGCTCTTTGACAGAAAGGATCAGGAGGAAAAGATGGAGAGAGAATGGAAGAAATTGTGTTATGGATTAATAGTTCGACGTAATGAAATGACCAGAAGAAAGAAGCTAAGTGAAAGGGAGATAATGACGGTGATCCAGCCAGCTATATATATATATAAAACAAATATAGTATATAAAAATATATATAAAATACATATGTATATAAATATATATATATAATATATATAGTATAAAAAATATATATAAAATACAATGTATATAAATATATATATATAATATATATAGTATAAAAAATATATATAAAAAGAGTACAAATAGTGTGGGAGAGATGGTGGGAAGTAAATGTCAAAATTTTGATCAAAAATAATTTTTAAAACAACTTATGGCAACACATGGTACCACTGGAAAGTTGCTAGGGGCAGGGATTTTAGGGTAATTTTGGTGGAATGGGTATGTTTTGAAAGGGATGTACTTCAATAGTTGTGACAAAAAATTATGCACTCAGACACTCGGGCACCCGGGCATTCGGGCACTCGGGCATTCCGACACTCGGGCATTCCGACACTCGGGCATTCCGACACTCGGGCATTCAGACACTCGGGCATTCAGACACTCGGGCATTCAGACACTCGGGCTTTCAGACACTCGGGCTTTCAGACACTCGGGCTTTCAGACACTCGGGCTTTCAGACACTCGGGCTTTCAGACACTCGGGCTTTCAGACACTCGGGCTTTCAGACACTCGGGCTTTCAGACACTCGGGCTTTCAGACACTCGGGCTTTCAGACACTCGGGCTTTCAGACACTCGGGCATTCAGACACTCGGGCATTCAGACGCTCGGGCATTCAGACACTCGGGCACTCACAGAACCATGCAGACCATGTCTTCTTACCTGATCCATGGGATTCACAGTGATGTTAAGTGCAGAGTTATCCCATTCCATTTCCTGCTTCTCATCTACAGCAACCACCTGGGTTCGTTTGTGGGCCGCACGGATCCGAATGACACCCAAGATGATCATGAAGAGCAGGAAACCAACACAAATGACAATGATGGCCGCCATGCCAAAATCTGAAACAAATTTAACAGGCAATTAATTCGACTGGCATCATTTATACTCCAACATAACAACAACAGAGTTATGAGGGACAGAAACAAGGAATGGTTCTTCCATTAACCCTTCAGATTTCAGATTTCTTTGTCAAATTTATTCTTAATTTATTCACATTGTTTTGAATTAATCATACATTGTCTAAGAGTTTTGGGATTTCAATGATGTGATTGTTTATTTTTAGAATGACATTGTAGGGTAGGTGTAAGAGGCCAAATCTGACTGGTTTGGAACATAAAACAGGTAGAATATCTGGGTTGGATATGGTTGGTTTTAATTCCAAAGGATTAATACCAGACAGTTGTTAGAGTTTGTGAATATGTAAATTAGTTGTATACACACACACACACACACACACGTCTACTCAGAATCGAAACGCTGTTTGATTTTCTTTTTCCTCTGTAGAATTTCCATCATCCCACTACCAAGTTTACCATCACCCCTTCCTTTCTCATTCGTATGATGTGACGGAGAAAAACACAAGAGTATTATTATAGTAGATTATGACAATAGTGTGGAAGATAATCTCTTATCAGTAATGGCCCTCCTCTCCCAACACACATCCTTATTTATACTAAAGAGTCAAAAGAGAAGTGAGGGACGAGAGATTAGGTAAAGGTATGGAGAAGGGCATGGGATGGGGTGACAGAGGTGGGACAGAGTTCAGACTTAAACTAGGAAGGAAGGCTTTCAAATGTTAACCATCCCCTTCACTGGTGCCACCACTATTTTATGTATGCACTGACAAGGTTTTTGGTCAGTCTGAGGGTGTATAAAAGAAGGCACTTGGCCAAGGGGCCATGCAGTGCGGGATTTGAACCTAAAACCATGTGGGGTTGGAGACTGGAAAGCAAACTCCTTGACCACATGACCAACCGAGCGAGCAAGTCAGTCGGTTGGTCGGTCAGTCAGCAAGCAAGTGCATTCACGCTTGTGTGCACACATGGTCACATACAAAGATGCAGTGCTTATGTGGTTAAGAAATCTGTTTCGTAACCACAAGGTTTCATGTTCAACCCCAATGTGTGGCACCTCTGGCCAAATATCCTGTACTTTAGCCTCAGGTCAACCAATGCCCTAATTTCTTTTTCAATCTTCTGCAAAATCAACCTGGCCATTGAGTTCTTCAGATTGAATAAGATTAGGGGAAATATTACCAGGCTTGGAATCAGGTAAGGGTTGGCAAAAGGGAACAACATCCAGTTCTGGAAAATCTGCGGCAATAATCTCCATCTGACCCATGCAGACATTAAAAAGTAGATGTTAAAATGATTAAATCCCTGCACCGTCCTCACCATTGCTTATTGTCCATGTTCATGGGTATGTGACATTATGGTTAGGGTATTCAGCTCATGACTGCAAGGTCACAAGTTCAATTCCCAGTAGCATAGCGTATCCTTGGGCAAGACACTTTATTTCACATTGCTCCAGTCCACTCAGCTGGCAAAAATGTGTAGTACCTGTAATTCAAAGGGGGACAGCCTTGTCACACTCTGTGTCTCACTGAATCTCCCTCAGAACTACGTTAAGGGTACATGTGTCTGTGGAATACTCAGCCACTTGCACATTAATTTCATGACCAGACTGATTCATCAATCGGATCAACTGGAACATTTGGCATTGTAACTGCGGTGAGTCAGGGCCACAGTGAAATAATTTGGACAACTCAATAGGATCCAACTAGCCTGAAGCCTGTTTTGGTCCCCACTCTCTTCTTGGGCAACCTGGATGCCCTTCCTAAAGCCAACCATTTCACAGAGTGTACTGGGTGCCTTTTTTTTTCAATGACACCAGCACCAGTGGAATCCCTGAGTAATGTGAATGGGGAAGGGTGTAGAAAAGGAAGGTGGTATGTGCCTGGTGTATAGGGACTAAAATAAGAGGGACAGGAACAGTGTTTTGCTATAGAAAAAAATACATACACCAATGAACCCAAAAACAAATTTTTTCTGAACAACAAAAATAAAACAGAATGGTTGTATACTGTCAATCTAACACGAACGTGACAGTAGGGGGGGGTGCACCACCGCTGTTTAGCCCTAGGAAGCATCGACGCCTCCTGATGGCTTTGACACATTTTTCCTGTGTCCTTATATACATTTACGAAGGGGAGACAAATACCCCCAGCCGCCCGGGCTGCATCTAGGGACACGTGTTTCAGGATGATTGTCCTTCGTCGGCCTAGACTAGCAGACACCGGTCAGCTGTTGACATCTGCCTCGACTCGTAATGTATATATCTAAATTTCAGTGAAGTCTATTCACTGATTATCAAAATCAGAAATACTATAGTATTTCCAAAAATAAAACATATATATATATATATATATATACTAGCAGTATCGCCCGGCGTCGCTCAGGTTTGTAAGGGAAATAACTATAAAGCATTTTTAGAGAGTTATAGCCAAAAAATAGCAAAAAAATGGAAAAAAATGATGGTAAATTTTTTTTTGATAGTTAAAAAAGGTGGAGTTGCGTCCCCTACACAGTTTGTGGTTTGTGTTCCTGATTCTCGACCCCATGTCGAATTTATCGATTTTTTTCAGAACTGGGGGAACTTTTCAAAATTTTTGCTGCGTTAGTTTTGAATTATGACATTGGGCTATGTGTGTGTCAAGTTTCATCAGAATCGGTTGAAAGCCGTGGTCAGGGTGAGGGTACAAGCAAACAGACACACAGAAACACGCACAGACAAACTGCCGTTTATATAGAGAGAGATATATATATAAAGAAAAAGGGCCGGGTAAAAAGAACCATTGAAGACAAATATTTGCACCTACCAGACTGTAAGAAAAGCAAAAGTTGATTGTAAACGCCTGCCATTATGATACCACCACAATGAAAGAGCAACGTGTTTAATCCAGTGGACACAGTGACAAACAGACAGACAATGAAGGAAACAGAGGAAGGAGAATAAGTTGGGGCAGAGGGGTGGGATGAGGAGGGAGAGACCTTGAAGTGTTTGTGAGAAAAAAAAAAGAGAGAGAGAGAGGAAAAACAAAATAGAAATAATGAATAGTAGGTGATTGATAAACAAACTTTTATCTGTGATTTATTATCTATAAAGATCTTTGATCCCTAGAGATGAATTGTTTATTTGAAATACAATTAACAAGGCTGAATAATTAAAGCTGAACAGTAACAAGGATTTCTTTCAGTATGAGTTAATTAACTGCTCAGATTCAACCAAGCAAGGGAGTCTCTAGCACAGGGGTCTTCAACTGCAGCCCCCAGGGTCACAGATGGCATCCAGGATGCTTCAAACATGCTTCCAGGAGCCTCTAAACCATAGGTTCTCAAAGTGGGCGCTACCGCCCCGCAGTGGGTGTTGAGAGGTTCCAGGTTGGGTGCTAATGTCGAAGGGCGTAGGGTGGGGGCAGTAGAGAAAAAGGAGGCGTTGGGAAGAAGGCAGTGGATTGGGGGACGTTATGAATTTATAATATTATAGTATTGTATTTAAATCATATATTATATTAAATATCAAATGATTCATAGTATATATAAATTAGTAAAATATAAAATATTTATTTATGCATAAAAATAGGGGTGGGGCATGAGGGGGGCAGTGGCCCAAAAAGTTTGAGAAACTTTGCTCTAAAGTTTTCTCTCTATAAATATAAATTTTTTAATTCACTTGTTTTATTTATTTTGGTGTGACCCCTTAAAAAGAAATCCAGGTTTTGGATTTGGCTTGGATATTAAAAAGGCCGAGAACCATGGCTCTAATCAGGCAATCAACCTGCTAGAAATAGCAGTCAGATACCCTCAAATCATATCATTAAGGACATATCTTTTAAACAGGCCAGACTATATATGGCCCCAATATTCTACCAGTTTTAGATTCAAATTGGCCAGATCAGACCAATGATAGTAGTGATGATGATGATGATAATATAAGATTTTTTTTTTTTAAACTTAGTCTGGACTTGTACTATAGGAAGGAACTTTCCAGATGCACACCCAGAGACTCATGGAATGTATAGAAGTCCTGGACATATTTTACCAATCTCAGAAGAATGAAAACCAGCATAGTGCTCTGGGAAGGATGTGAACCCAGAATGAGGTATTTTCTCCCAATTGTGCCACCCTGTTCTCTATTTTAACCATAACAGTTCTATTATTATCTCTCCAAGATAATTTATCAGTCACTTGGCGTCAGCAGGATAGGTTATTGTACTAATGTACAATAATATTGCTCAGTCAATCACCTCTCTGCATAGTATTTGTTCGTTTTTTTTTCTTTCTTCTTTTTTATTACATTTTCATTATTTCATCATGGATTATGATAATACCAAGGGTCACATGACCTGCAATGGGCCAATCATTGATTCGCTATATTTAGAAAACTAACAAAGCAAACTGCTACATATTTTCAAAACTAACAGGTCCATTAGTTATACGTACCCATGTGTACATCTTCCACCAAAAGACACACACAATCATTTTGTAAGCAAAAATGTGAGGGTGGACACATCAGGGTGAGGGGGTGGTAGGAGAGAAAGAGAGAGTGTATAATGGATAGTAATGGAGGTGGACAATTGTGAAGGAAAAGTGATGGATGTCAATAATATATGACCTAGGGGAGAGAGAGTGATGACTGGCAAAAGAGAAATGGTCAGGATAGAGAGTATCAAATACGAAATATAACACTGCTATCCTTTAATTGCAGGTCTTATGATGAGCAAAAGATATATATATATATATATATATATACACACACACACATTATCTACACACCCAGCTATAAATGTAAGCTGTGATTTCAATATACACAGCCACCCATTACACTCTCGGAGTGGTTGGCATTAGGAAGGGCATCCAGCTGTAGAAACTCTGCCAGATCAAGACTGGAGCCTGGTGCAGCCATCTGGTTGCCAGCCTCAGTCAAAATTGTCCGACCCATGCTAGCATGGAAAACGGACATTAAACGAATGATGATGATGATGATGATGTCTCTCCCAGAAACCCAACCAAATGAAATTTAGAAAAAAAAAAACAAAAAAAAGAGGAGGAACCAAATGAGAAAGAAGATGTCCAAACATACTTGGAGCAGTAGAAACCGTGGCTTTTATGTTGTCCAGCATATGTATTTCATTGTCGCTGTACGGTGTTTCCATATTATGTCGAGCATGAGCATGTATTTTGGTATCTGGTTCTTCATCATGAATAGCCATGATCTAAAGAGAAAAATAACAATTCCTTAGAAAAGCAGTCGAGCAACAGAACAGGATGAAGATTATTGACAACAACAGTGGAATAGGATTGACAAGAACAGAGATTGGTGGAATAGAGCAGGCAGAGCAAGGTTTCTCAAGCATTTTACCCTTGTGGAACCCTTAAAATAAAATTACATGTCTCAAGGAAACCGTGCACAAAAAAAATTATATACCATATCTTTCTCATATTTTTTTCATTGTAGTTCATGTGGTAAATATATATATAATTTTTTTTTATAATAAGATATAAAAAAAGGCTGAGTAAGTAGACTTTAGAACATTTATAGATAGAAGGTGTGTGTGTATATATATATATATATATATATATATAATATATATATATATATACACACACACACACATTATCTACACACCCAGCTATAAATGTAAGCTGTATGATTTCAATATACACAGCCACCCATTACACTCTCGGAGTGGTTGGCATTAGGAAGGGCATCCAGCTGTAGAAACTCTGCCAGATCAAGACTGGAGCCTGGTGCAGCCATCTGGTTGCCAGCCCTCAGTCAAAATTGTCCGACCCATGCTAGCATGGAAAACGGACATTAAACGAATGATGATGATGATGATGATGTCTCTCCCAAGAAACCCAACCAAATGAAATTTAGAAAAAAAAAAACAAAAAAAAGAGGAGGAACCAAATGAGAAAGAAGATGTCCAAACATACTTGGAGCAGTAGAAACCGTGGCTTTTATGTTGTCCAGCATATGTATTTCATTGTCGCTGTACGGTGTTTCCATATTATGTCGAGCATGAGCATGTATTTTGGTATCTGGTTCTTCATCATGAATAGCCATGATCTAAAGAGAAAAATAACAATTCCTTAGAAAAGCAGTCGAGCAACAGAACAGGATGAAGATTATTGACAACAACAGTGGAATAGGATTGACAAGAACAGAGATTGGTGGAATAGAGCAGGCAGAGCAAGGTTTCTCAAGCATTTTACCCTTGTGGAACCCTTAAAATAAAATTACATGTCTCAAGGAAACCGTGCACAAAATAAAATTATATACCATATCTTTCTCATATTTTTTTCATTGTAGTTCATGTGGTAAATATATATATAAATTTTTTTTTATAATAAGATATAAAAAAAACAAGGCTGAGTAGACTTTAGAACATTTATAGATAGAAGGTGTGTGTGTATATATATATATATATATATATATATATATATAAAATCAAAATAAGCAACAAGGATATCCAGAAGTAATGCAGTACAATTGTTTCATGCAATTCCATT